>NC_083578.1:62791475-63051475 GCF_027579695.1 Neoarius graeffei | reverse complement strand
TTGAGTTCTTGACAAACCACAATGCAGACCATGGGATTTACAGGAAACTGACATGAATGTTTGTGCAGTTATTGAGAAAGATACGTGACATTTCTTCAAATCACCTTGTTTATGCATTTTGTACACCATCCCTTCATGAAACTTGCATGAAATGTTGAGCTACTTGTGCTCAGTGGAATCGGCTCGGTATTGACTGTTTGATCCCTCTATCCTTCATCATCAGTGCGTGTAATTCAGCTGAAATTCATCTGTGGCCTTTGGCTTCTTTCTCGTCTCATCCACTCAAACTTACTTTGCCCAGGCTTCTGTATTCCCCACCATGAGAACAATCTCTCTAGGATCGATTGCCCACACCTCCCCTCCTAACCTCCCCACCCTATGTACTCTCCTTCCCTAGAGCACAAACAGTGGGCCGGAAAAGACCAATTCTCTGCTTGGCTCATGTGTGTTCTGTGTTCTCAGAGATGGATTGTTCATTGTTTGACACAGGGATGGCCTTTGTCTTGAAGGCGCCTGAAGAGGAGGAAGGCTGTTTGCAAAAATCACGTGAATGCATTCACTGGAAGTCGGCAATATACAAAGAGAGAAAAGATACCTAAACAAACTCATACAGGATGCTGCTTACAAGACATGGTTATATGATATGTATAAATAAGTTTTATGCCAAATGTACACACTAGTTTAAAAAAATAAAGAAATAAATTTAAAAAGTATCAGAGCCCTGAGTGATTCCAAGTAGAAACTTAATGATTCTTGGTTTAAACAAAAACGATAGCTGGATTTTTTAAAAATGACATGGATCATTTATTGATTTTTTTTTCATACAAATCGTAGCAAAACACTAGTTCCTGCATATGAATATAATTTAACTTTTTTAAATATTTCAGCTTATGTTATATTCTATATTAATACCACAATACTGCAATATCACATGAAAATTAAAGCCCCATTATGCAAGAATTGTTTTTTTTTTGCTCCTGGGCTTCCCCTACAGTTGTGGAGCGTAATTCACTTTTACGCCACTGTTATAAATATAAGTCGTGCTTTGAGACCTCCTGGACAGCTGTACATATGCATTTGTTTTCCAAGCTAAAGGATATGAAAGCATGGTAACATTAAATTCTCTGACAATCGTATTCTGTAGGCACTGTGGTCACTGGGCAGCTTAAATTTGCTCACATAGATGAGTTTGTTACACAATGTAAGCAACTCATGATCAAAAACTAGTGAGTCAACAAGTTTGTTAACACAGCCAAACATCAGGCAAGTGCAACAACATAAGACATAGAAAGGGAGCTAACGTTATATGACTTACTAATTCAACAGAAGAAGCCCAGCTTGCCATCTGTCTTGGAGCTTTTTATGTCTTAGCTCTTGCTAGTCCAAGATTTATCTCCGTATTATGTCCCTGCTGAATAATATATCATTCAAACATTCACAGTGTATGTTGGAAAAAGTATGTGAAGCCCTTAGGCTAATGACTTCAAAAAAGGCTCGCTGGAGTCAGGAGTTAGCAAATCTGGAGTCCAACCAATGAAACAAGTTTGGAGATGTGGGTTAGAGCTACTTTGACACTGAAGCATTTTGAGTTTGCTCTTCAGAAGAAGAATCTACTGATGTGAACCATGCCTTGCAAAAAAGACAGCTCATAAAACCTAAGATCAAGAATTGATTTGCACAAAGCTGGAAAGGGTTACAAAGCTATATCAAAGAGTTTAGATATTCATCAGTCCACAGTTAGGCAAATGAGATGATTTAGTACTGTGGCTAATCTCCCTAGAAGAGGGCACCCAGCCAAGAGTACTCCAAAAGCTCCCCGGTGAGGTAAAGAAAAACCCTAACAGCTAAAGGCTTGAAGGAATCATTGGAACTGGCTAATATCTGTGTTCACGAGTCTACTATAAGCAAAACATGTAACAGTCAGGGCGTCTATGGCAGGACACCATGGAAGAAGCCTCTGTTCTAAAAAAAAAAAGACATTGCTGCATGCCTGAAGTTTGCCAAAGAACACTTTGACACTTGACAAAGCTACTGGGGAAATATTTTGTGGACTGATGAAACAAAAGTTGAATTATTAGGGAAGACCAAAGAGTGCTATATATGCTTTAAAAAGGGCCCATGAAAACACCATCCCTACGGTGAAGTATGGTGGTTTGGTGCGTCAGGGCTGGGACAGCTTTCTCATCTAGGAGAAAATGAATTCCCAAGTTTATCAAGGTATCCTACAGGATAATATCAGGGTGGCTGTCTGCCAGCTGAAGCTCAGTGGAAGTTGGGTGATGCAGCAGCACAATGACCTTAAACATTGAAGTAAATCTACAAAAGAATGCCTTAAAAAAAGAAACT
Source organism: Neoarius graeffei (assembly GCF_027579695.1). Taxonomy (NCBI): domain Eukaryota; kingdom Metazoa; phylum Chordata; class Actinopteri; order Siluriformes; family Ariidae; genus Neoarius; species Neoarius graeffei. The sequence goes on along the minus strand of NC_083578.1, from coordinate 63,049,129 downwards.
CCACCTTCTGGAGTGGCCCAGTCACAGCTCAGAGCTTAACCCAGTAGAGAGTCATTTACAGCAGACATCCTAAGAATATGGCTGACCTGAAGAAGAATGGTCCAGAATTCCTCCTGAACACTGTGCAGGTCTGAGCCACAGTTAGCAGAAGCACTTGTTTGAGGTTACTGGTACCAAAAAACATTTGATCAGTTATTAAATCCATGGGTTCACTTCCTTTTTCCACCAGCACTGTGAATGTTTAATGGTGTATTCAATAAAGTTGAAGTTGGGCGGCATGGTGGTGTAGTGGTTAGCACTGTCGCCTCACAGCAAGAAGGTTCTGGGTTCGAGCCCAGTGGCCAGCGGGGGGCCTTTCTGTGTGGAGTTTGCATGTTCTCCTCGTGTCTGAGTGGGTTTCCTCCGGGTGCTCCGGTTTCCCCCACAGTCCAAAGACATGCAGGTTAGGTTAACTGGTGACTCTAAATTGACCGTAGGTGTGAATGTGAGTGTGAATGGTTGTTTGTCTCTATGTGTCAGCCCTGCGATTACTTGGTGACTTGTCCAGGATGTACCCCGCCTCTCGCCCATAGTCAGCTGGGATAGGCTCCAGCTTTCCCGTGACCCTGCACAGGATAAGTGGTTACAGATGGTGGATGGATAAAGTTGAAGTTGATGTGTTGGCAGTAGGAAAAATGGCAAAGCAAAAGGCCAAGTTTACATTAGACCGTATCTGTCTCGTTTTCTTCGCAGATGCACTGTCCGTTCACATTAAAACGCCGGGAAACGGGAATCCACCAGGGCCCACGTATTCAACCCAGTTCGTATCTGAGACGGTGCTGTGTAAACATTGAGATACGAGGATATGCTGTGCTGAGCTCTAGTTGACGTCGTCATTGGACAACGTCACTGTGACATCCACCTTCCTGATTCGCTGGCGTTGGTCATGTGACGCGACCGCTGAAAAACGGCGCGGACTTCCGCCTTGTATCACCTTTCATTAAAGAGTATAAAAGTATGAAAATACTGCAAATACTGATGCAAATAATGCCCATTGTGTAGTTATGATTGTCTTTAGGCTTGCCATCCTTCCACTTGCAAGTGGTAAGTGACGCGCATGCCCAATATGCACTGGGATCACACACACAGCGGCTCAGTCCCGAATCACTGCTCGTGCGCTTCACTCGCGCGCTCTGTGAGCTGCGCAGGGCCGGAGTGCACACCCTCCAGAGGGCACTCGCTGTTCAGGGCGGAGTGATTTGGAGCGCAGGATGCCTGCGGAGCTGAGGCGCTGAGGAGAAATTTACACATTACATTTCAACTTACGTGCCGTCTAATTAGTCATATGATTAGCGTATCCGTGTATTGGCGTTGCTGTGTGCACGCGAATCGTGTATTGGCGTTGCTGTGTGCACGCTAATCGTTTTTAAAAACGTTAATCTGATGATCTGCTGATACGGTCTAATGTAAACCCCACCTAAGGATCTGAGTGACTTTGACAAGGGTCAAATTGTGATAACTAAATGACTGGTCAGAGCATCTTCAAAATGGCAGGTCTTGTGGGGTGTTCCCAGGACCTACCAAAAGTGTTCCAAGGAAGAACAACCATGGGTCATGGGTGCCAGAGGCTCATTGAAAGGTGTCAATTGAAAGGTGTCAGAACACACTGTGCATTGCAGCTTGCTGCGTATGAGGCTCTGTAGCCACAGACTGGTCAGAGTACCAATGCTGACCCCTGTCCATGGCTGAAAGCACCTACAATGGACACGTGAGGATCAGAACTCAAAAGAACACAACAGTGCATTGTGTTTTACCTCATACATTTTATTGTTGTTTTTTTCAAACTAAACACATTTCAGTTTTGATTCTTGCAATGCTTTTCAAATAACTTGGGATGGTAAAACAATTACTACTTTGTAATGTTGCCATTCCTTCTCACAACACTTAAAAGATGTTTAGGGAGAAGAAGTGATGCAGTATTTCAGGTGTTATTTCGTCCCATTCTTCCTGCAAACAGGTCTTAAGGTGTGCAACAGTATGGGGTTGTTGTTGTGGCATTTTTTTGTTTCAAAATTCACTATACATTCTCTATTGGGGACAGAGGGGACAGGCACCCTCTTCTTCCACAGCTATGCCTTTGTAACGTGTGCAGAATGTAGTTTTACATTGTCTTGTTGAAATATCCCTGGAAAAGATGTTGTCTTGAAGGCAGTATTCATTGCTCTAAAATCTCAGTGTACTTTTCTGCATTAATGCTGCCATCACAGAAGTGTAAGTTACTTTTGCCAAGGGCATTGACACAACCCCATACCATGACAGACCCTGGCTTTTGGACTTGTTGCTGGTAACAGTCTGGGTGGTCCTTTTCGTCTTTGGCCTTTCATCTTTGGAGCACATGGTGTCTGTTTCCTCCAAAAAAGACCTGGAATACTGATTTGTCTGACCATAATACATGTTTCCCCTGTGCGATGGTCCATCCCAGATGCTGCTGAGCCCAGAGAAGTCAATAGTGCTTCTGAACCCAGTTAACATCAGCTTTTCTGTTTGCACAGTAAAGTTTTACCTGGCATTTGTGAATGTAACTCCGTATTGTTGTGCTTGACAAAAGTTTGTCAAAGTAATCCCAAGCCCATGTGGTTATATCAGCTATAGATGAATGACAGTTCTTGATGCAGTACTGTCTGAGGGATCGGAGATCACGGGTGTTCAGCTTAGGCTTGTGCCCTTGCCCTTTATGCTCCAAAATTCCTCCAGATTCCTTGAATCGTTTAATGATATTATGCATCGTGGAGGGTGAAATATCCAAATCCCTTCCTATCTTTCTTTGAGGAACATTGTTTGTAAACATTTCAATAATTTTCGCATGCATTTGTTGACAAACTGGAGATCCTCAACCCATCCTTGTTCCTCAAAGACGAAGCCTTTCCTGGATATTGATTTTGTACCAAATCATGATTACAATCACCTGTTGACATCACCTGTTTCAAATCATATCATTATTTAATTGTTTTACCTCATTACTGGCTTGAAATTGCCACCGTCCCAACTTTTTTTGGAAGGTATTGCAGGCCTGAAACGCAGGAATAGCTGCATATTGACAAATGAAATGAAATTGACCAGACAACCCATGAAATATCTTGGGTTCATACTGTCTGCAATGAAGTACAAGTTAAAGTAAATTTAGAAATCACTGCTTTCTTTTTTTTTTATTTGCATTTTCAATACCGTCCCAACTTTTTCTGATTGGGGTTGTATAAAACGATTGTGCAAATCTTTGTCCATCCTCAAAGCTCAGGCTGTGGCATGAGCATGCAGAGCAGTACCCAAAGCAGAAATTGCTGCACAAGAGCACTTCACTTTTGTGAGCACTGAGTACTGGGATGTGCGTTTTCTGTCCCCTCATTCACCAGGGCCAACACTTTGCTCATGAGTCAGGCTAATTAAAGTAAAAAAATGTAAAAAATTAAATTAATAAAAATTAAAGTAAAAGCCTAAAGTTTAAGCTTTTTCTGGATTTTAGTAGTATTCTTTGTGTTAAACAAACAAACAAACAAACAAACAAACAAACAAACAAATAAATAAAAGGTAAATCAAATAATTAAAAAAAAAGGCTTAATCCCTGTTGAAGTCCAGGTCAGCCATTTACCATTTTATTTTCTACATGGTTACTCAAATAAGATAATTACCAGCACAGGTCTTGTGCAAGCACATGTGGAACTTGCGGACATGCAAATAACTAAAAATAGATTCTGTTTGCTCTAAATCAGTTGCATTTTCCCCTTATCTAACAAGTTTCTAGTAACAGCCCTGACAAGATCTGTTCCATCACTCGGGTCACTATTGTACCTCTTTGTTTAGCATATCCTTTTATGGTTGTAATTTTGTGTTGAACTCTGAGCAGTGTCCACTTTCAACGGCTTTGGATTTGCCAGCATTTGCATGTCCTGTGTTTATGGTAAAGGAAGGAGAATGGAAGCAGATTGTTCAGGAGCCTCCCCTCTCTTACTCACCCTGTCCTGTCTGCCCAGAGATCCGGTCTTCTTACTGTGGTGACATGTCCATGTCATGGTGCAGAAAATATCTCTTTTTTGAGCATTAAAGGGTGTCAAGTCATACACGCATTTCCTGACTTCTCTGTAAAGCAAACATTCTTATGGTTTAGTTAGTGATGACCTCCAAAGGAAAAGGAAGCTATAAAAACATGAATTCGGAGGAGCCTTGTCTATTTTAGGCAGCTGTATTTATACACAGATAGGCATTTAAATAATGGAACTGAGTGGCATGAATATACAGTGCTGTGCAAGTCTCAGGTACCCATCCATCCATTATTTGTAGCTGCTTATCCTGTTCTACAGGGTCACAGGCAAGCTGGAGCCTATCCTAGCCAACTATGGGCGAAAGGCAGGGTACACCCTGGACAAGTCGCCAGGTCATCACAGGGCTGACACAGAGACACAGACAACCATTCACACCTACGGTCAATTTAGAGCCATCAATTAGCCTAACCTGCATGTCTTTGGACTGTGGAGGAAACCCACGCAGACACGGGGAGAACATGCAAACTCCACACAGAAAGGCCCTCACTGGCCACTGGACTCGAACCCAGAACCTTCTTGCTGTGAGGCGACAGTGCTAACCACTACACCACCGTGCCGCCCTCTTAGGCACCTTATTTTTCTTTTTTTTTTGGTACAAACTTTGTTATAGACTTTTATTTCATGGCTTCTGCATTATGGAACCAGTACATAAACACTTCAGATTTGGAAAGATTAGTTTTCCAGCACAAAATTAAATGTGACAGAAAAATGTTTGTATGTCAGTGAAGAAAGCAGCATATTACATAAGAGACACTTTTCAGACAAAAACATAATGAAGGCTACTGGGTTTTGCTGCAAAAATAAGAAGAAAGTGCGACAGTCAAAGTGTCCAGAAGAACTGTGGCTGATTCTAGAAGATGCTCATATATATATATTTATATATATATGTGTGTGTGTGTGTGTGGCGGCACAGTGGTGTAGTGGTTAGCGCTGTCGCCTCACAGCAAGAAGGTCCTGGGTTCGAGCCCCGGGGCCGGCAAGGGCCTTTCTGTGCGGAGTTTGCATGTTCTCCCCGTGTCCGCGTGGGTTTCCTCCGGGTGCTCCGGTTTCCCCCACAGTCCAAAGACATGCAGGTTAGGTTAACTGGTGACTCTAAATTGACCGTAGGTGTGAATGGTTGTCTGTGTCTCTGTGTCAGCCCTGTGATGACCTGGTGACTTGTCCAGGGTGTACCCCGCCTTTCGCCCGTAGTCAGCTGGGATAGGCTCCAGCTTGCCTGCGACCCTGTAGAAGGATAAAGCGGCTAGAGATAATGAGATGAGATGTGTGTGTGTGTCTGTGTTAATGTAATAAATAAGCTCAGTAACTGCCAGATAAGTAGACATTTGACTTTTTCTTACATTCATCCACACTGTGGCATGTATGGGATCACCCAGAATGCATTTCTTCATCTGCAGAAAGCAACTCTTCACAGTGCGTCAGCACTTAAAATCTTAAAATATTACTCTTACAACTCATAACAGTGAATCGGGTCCAGTGAAACACCTAAAGATCTTTTAAAGAACTTTAGAACTAAAGAACTTTAACCCACTTTTACATTCATTTCTGTTACACAATGAACACTGTGTTCAGGAAGAGACAGCAAGGAACAATGATGTCAGGTTCTGCACAGTGTTTCTGGCTCACGTATATGGGGTGTGACTGAAGTACTTAAGCATATAAACACATGTAAGCTGAGAACAGTAGTCGTTCTGAGTCCTAGGAGGGCTACTACAGGTAGCAATAGCAGCTTGGAAATAAGAAGTTTCTTGCTTATGCTTTGAGTATCCAAGGACAAAAAGCTCACAAACCTGTATTTACCACACAATATTCTAATGCACAGTGGATATGAAGACTGCCAAGAGAAAATGGAACACAAACTGAGACATGACTGGTTCAAATATGAAACAGTAATCTAGTTCAATAATTTAATTAAGAAATGTACAATTATTAGATTAAATCTGTTAACTTGTCTGTATTCTCAGGTTTTAGATGACAAATTGCTTGAACCAACAAACTGTAATCACTGTTCTACTCATGTTTTATTCAGAAAACCACATTAATTCATAATGCAGGCATTATTAATTAAATGTCTCATGTCTGTCTCTCTATTCCTCGCCAGAGCTAATGGACACTCGGACAGCAAGACCTTTCAGCTTATCCTTCAACACTAGTGATTACCGGATCCTCCACATGGACCAGGATCAGGGCCGTCTTTACCTGGGCAGCCGCGAGTACCTCGTCTCCTTGGATATGCAGAACGTCAATAAGGAGCCTCTCATTGTAAGGAGAGCTGATATGTGTATTCATGCACATTTTAATATTAGACAGTTGCCTTAACTATTATAATCATCATATTCATGGTACATGGTTGTCAAGAGTTCCAAACTTGCTGATCTTTATGAATAGGGAAGAGAAATCCGACAACAGACCTGTGTATTCAAGAATAAAGTTTTCCCTGTTCTTCTTTTATAGATCCACTGGCCTGCTCCAACACAGAGAAAGGGGGAGTGTCAGATGACAGGGAAAGGAAGACATGTGAGTTTGCCCCTTCTAATGGCTACACCTAGTACCCTATGATGGTTCTTATTTATTTATTTATTTATTTATTTAGTTAGTTAGTTAGTTAGTTAGTTAGTTAGTTAGTTAGTTACATCACCAACCTAAAATTTTATTTGAGTCTTGATTATTTAGTAAAGTGCAAAGATTTACATTCACCGTGGTCCACCATACTACACAAAACATGATAAAACCATCCATCACTGCTTATCCTGTGCAGAATCGCAGGCAAGCTGGAGCCTATCCCAGCTGACTATGGGCAAGAAGCGGGGTACACCCTGGACAAGTCACCAGGTCATCGCAAGGCTGACACACAGAGACAAACAACCATTCACACTCACGTTCACCCCATGGTCAATTTAGAGCCACCAGTTAACCTAACCTGCATGTCTTTGGACTGTGGGGGAAACCGGAGCACCCGGAGGAAACCCACGCTGACACGGGGAGAACATGCAAACTCCACACAGAAAGGCCCCCACTGGGCTCGAACCCAGGACCTTCTTGCTGTGAGGTGACAGTGCTAACCACTGTGCCACCCATGATGAAGCCATACAATAAAAAAATCCTTGATGTTAACTTCTGAATGTTTTTTTTTTTTTGTCAATTCTATCTCAGTATGTCTCTGAATGCAGTGGGCCAGATGTACTGACCTGTTTGTGCCTGTTTTATGTATAATTAGGTTGCACTATGCAAGAAAAACCCTGTCTGATATGTAGAAATCTGATCTACAAGCGAAACTCAGCAACACACAATAAAGTGCTCTTCCCTTCCTCATATAGAGGTAATTGAGGGAGGATTGTGCAAAGTGCAAGAAGTCAGCACAAAAGCAAAGTGTGCGGAAATGGATTACATATTTTGCTCGCTTAGAACTTTTTTGTTGAACTTAGAAAACTGCCGGTGGCTGGTTTTGCGTTTGGTTTTTGTCTTTGTCCGTTTTGTAAATGAGAGCCATGTGTGCCGCTTTGAGCTTTATTGGCCATATTGCCAGGTGTGTGGTTTTCCTGCAGAACCGGGCTGATTTTGAAATGTCAGCACAGAACTTTTTATTCATTTCTTTTTATTTATCATAGAAAAATTTTAATTTATGATTAAATCTGTAATAATATGAGACTATTTTAGGACCTTGGTGAGGGCAGCACGGTGTGCAGTAGTTAGCATTGTCGCCTCACAGCAAGAAGGTTCTGGGCTCGAACCTCATGGCCAACAGGGGCCTTTCTGTGTGGCGTTTGCATGTTCTCCCCGTGTCTGTGTGGGTTTCCTCCAGGTGCTCTGGTTTCCCCCTACAGTTCAAAGACTTGCAGATTAGGTAAAATACCCAGCCACTGGGGTTGTCCAAGACAGTGCATAATTAGTGCCAGTCCCAAGCCCAAATAGATTGGGGAGAGTTGTGTCAGGAAGGGCATCCGGTATAAAACCTATGCTAAATCGAATATGTGGAACAGATCCCAGAGTATACGTTCTTCTTCTTTCAGCTGCACCCTGAACAGGAGCAGCTGAAAGAAGAAGAAGAATGTTTTAGGACCTTGGTGAAACCTCCTATATGTCTTGGTGAAACATCTTTTAATACTGCTTTTCAGTTGAGCTGATTTTGCCATCGGTGTAACAACCCTGGTCATAGCACATACCATCATGTTTTCTGTCACATCACTCAACACATTAAACACAGATTTTTGTGACTTTTACAAATGCTATGGTCTCAGTCAATTACAAAAATGAAGTGCAGTTTGATTGCACACTTATACAAATTAGCTTATTCTGTACACAGTTGTCTTTTCATTAAAAACAATTGGTAATTAAATGTCAGATTAGCTTTTAATGGCCTCCATGCCATTTACTTGCTCTGACACAAAAGTCTTTATGTAGTGAGAACTTTATTTATGAACACATTATCGTTGCTAGGTTTACCTCCTCTTCATAGCAGCTTTTAACACACAAATTACACAATTTGCATTACGAGTTACAGCCGTCGTAAATTGAGCATTAACTTCAGATGCACTGTGAGCACATTTTGTTGCGATTTGCTCGGCACCTCCTGATGTGCATACATCTGGCACCTGATTCCTATAAACAAAATTGGTCCATTTTGTACTAAGAGTATGCAGACTTTTGCACTCTCTTGTAGAATATCCATACAAGTGAAACATATCTAACCTGAAAGCATGCATGTTTGTGTATATCTGTTTCCCAGGGGGAGTGTGCCAACTTTGTACGGATGATCGAGCCATGGAACAGAACTCATCTGTACACATGTGGCACTGGAGCTTACAGACCCATCTGTACCTTCATCAGTAGAGGCTGGAGAGCTGAGGTAGTTGTACACACCTATACACACACTTACATACATATACACACACATACACACAAGCACAGCCTATATCTAAATTATTAAAAGCCTTTCAAATGCCCCTCCCCTTTTATCTCTGTAGGACTACCTCTTTAGGCTTGTCCCTGGATATATGGATTCAGGAAAGGGTAAATGCTCCTACGACCCAAATCATGAAGATGTGGCTGCTCTCATCAGTGAGTCTATTCCAGCAAAGTACAGCTAAAGTTTGTCTTCTCAATCGCTGTACTGTACACAAAGCACATGCTAATGTCCAATTTCCTCTTTTTCTGTCTTTGCTATCCTGCTCATTTCAGATGGTAACCTGTATGCTGGTGTGCACGTGGACTTCATGGCCACTGACCCAGCCATCTTTAGGATGATGGGGAGTAGGCCAGCTATTAGAACAGAGCAGTATGACTCCAAGTGGCTCAATGGTAAGTATTTGGTAAATTGAATTGACAAAAAATTTACACAGGCCTGTTGTAGATATGGATTTGTGACGTGAACTGTATATCCGCTTCAATGTAAATAGGCTATTTCACTCACCTGCCAACTAAATACTACTGACTAGGGGCGTAACGCAGGTCCATATCTGTATCAGTTTAGTGCTCAGGATATTCATCATATCTATATTTGGATTTAAACCTGAAGTGGGTGTAGACTAAACCCTATTACTGGAAACACTGGAGGAAAAACCTCATGGTAGAAATGCCAGCACTGTCAGCATGGTCTGTGAACTATGACTCTGACAGTTCATCAGCCTCAGCTACATCACTCATGTCTATAATCAGTCTCAATTAATCCTGCTTGTGTATTTATTATACTCCCCGCAAACAAAGTTTGGGTGGGGAGGGTATATAGGAATCACCCTGTCCATCTGTCCAAGTGTCTTGTAAGCGCAACTCCTCCTAAACGGTTTGATGGATTTTGATGAAACTTTACACAGTTGCAGTATACCATCTGAAGATGTGCATGAAGGAAAATATTCAACTTATTCCCTTACATATGGCGATATATGATGACAGGTTCGTAAGCGGGGGGTATTCTATAGTGAGTTTACTCACAGTTTAGTTTTTACCTGTATGTGATATATTTTAACAAAATTAGTTGGTTCTGTTTAACACAGTACAAACAAACAAGTAGCCTAATTTAAACTACTGCTACCCTGACCAGGCAGTTACTAAGGATTCTGTATAATGTAGCGCCACACATACATGTTAATGAACATTACCTTTCTTTGTGCCAAGAGCTTTATATCGGACTGCTTGCTCAAGCCCTTATTAAAGTAAACACCTCCTGATTGCACAATTCTTTTGTTGCCTCCTGTGGGATCCCAGTCCTGATGAACACCTCTAGTCTAATGCCTTTAAACTTTTCTGGCAAGGTTACAAACAAACAGATTTAAATTAAATCTAGTACTTCTATTCATATCAATATGTGTCAAAGTCCCTTCCCACACTAGCCTGGGCCTGCCCATCCTAAGTGTGACACAACACGGGGGGCTGTTGCAAACTTATGCTCGCAGAGCTTTGAAGTTGCGTTAGCCAGACTATTCCCACACAGCAGCAGCAATCTCCATAGCCTTCAGCTTCTAGGGTTACAGTGGGGGGCTAGTCCTCTGGTAACCACAAGAGTTTGACTCCCCACTCACATCTGTATTGCAGCATGCCTTGCCAGACAGCAGGTACCATTTTTATGGTCTTTGGTATGACCTGCCCGTGAATAGAACTTGCAATCTCCTGAGCGAGAGGCAGACACGTTAACCACTAAGCCAACTCATGGTATCAATATGTGTAGTACATGTTATTTGTTCAATCCAAATCATGTATTCATATTCGGTTGCATCCCTACAACTGACTGAATTACGTTAGCCATGAATGAATGAATGAATAAAATTAAAAAACAAAAAAGTGAATGTGAAAACAAAGCAAAAAAACCCCATAAAATGTTAATCAGACATTTCATGTATTGTTATAAATGGAACGTCATTAATATCTCATCTCATCTCATTATCTCCAGCCGCTCCATCCTTCTACAGGGTCGCAGGCAAGCTGGAGCCTATCCCAGCTGACTACGGGCGAAAGGCGGGGTACACCCTGGACAAGTTGCCAGGTCATCACAGGGCCGACACATAGACACAGACAACCATTCACACTCACATTCACACCTACGGTCAATTTAGAGTCACCAGTTAACCTAACCTGCATGTCTTTGGACTGTGGGGGAAACCGGAGCACCCGGAGGAAACCCACGCAGACACGGGGAGAACATGCAAACTCCACACAGAAAGGCCCTCGCCGGCCACGGGGATCGAACCCGGACCTTCTTGCTGTGAGGCGACAGCGCTAACCACTATACCACCGTGCCGCCCATCATTAATATTATTATGATAAATAAAAATTAAATTTGGGTAGCACGGTGGTGTAGTGGTTAGCGCTGTCGCCTCACAGCAAGAAGGTCCAGGTTCGAGCCCCGTGGCCGGCGAGGGCCTTTCTGTGTGGAGTTTGCATGTTCTCCCCGTGTCCGCGTGGGTTTCCTCCGGGTGCTCCGGTTTCCCCCACAGTCCAAAGACATGCAGGTTAGGTTAACTGGTGACTCTAAATTGACCATAGGTGTGAATGTGAGTGTGAATGGTTGTCTGTGTCTATGTGTCAGCCCTGTGATGACCTGGCGACTTGTCCAGGGTGTACCCCGCCTTTCGCCCGTAGTCAGCTGGGATAGGCTCCAGCTTGCCTGCGACCCTGTAGAAGAGGATAAAGCGGCTAGAGATAATGAGATGAGATGAGATAATGAGATGAGATGAAAAATTAAATTCCTGGTCTTCGTTTCCTTCTTTTTTCTCACTTCCTCTCTGTCTCTATTTTAGAACCAGTGTTCATTCAAATAAAGCAGATTCCTGACAGCTCTGAGAAGAATGATGACAAGCTCTACTTTTTCTTCCGGGAGAAGAGTCTGGACTCTGGAGGGACAGCGAGCCCCAGTGTGTTGGCCAGAGTGGGGCGAGTGTGTCTGGTGCGGTCCAAATTAACCAAATACCAGAGGTTAAAGATATACTCCATGATTTTAATCGTAGAGTGTTTATTCATGGAGCACAGAAAATTAACGAATCTGACACTTGAATTGTTATAAACATCAAGGCTGTAGATATATTGCCCAGTTGAAATTTTTGAACAATGAAATTGTAAAAAACAAACAAATTGTAAGAAGAATTAATCTCTGGTTTGATGAAATATCATTCACAGCATTTAGCTTATGAGCAACAGAATCTCATCCATAATGTGAAATTTATAAAGAATTTGATGTTGCAGTTGACAAGCAGGTAGCATGTAAGCTGCCTGGAATTGACAGATCATTCGTTAGGATGGAGTTGATTCTTCTCAAATATCTGCCTTTTAAGCAGAATGAAGTGAGTGTGAATGTGTTTGTGTTATCAGAATGATGAGGGAGGCCAAAAATCTCTAGTTAACAAGTGGACAACGTTTCTAAAAGCCAGGCTGGTGTGCTCCGTGATGGGTGAGGATGGTGTGGAGACCTACTTTGATGAGCTGAGTGAGTAAATTAAATGCATTTCATAATTTAATGAATAGGATATTCATGTGATACTATCCCTGTTATTTAAAAAAAAAAACAGCCTGGGCCAGTAAGATGGCTTTAGCTTGTCTCCAGCCTCACCTGGTTAAGCTGGTCAGGTTTGTTGGTTTAGTGGAGCTCTGGACACTTGTTGAACCTGTTCAGGCTGGTTCTAACTGGTTTGACTTTTTGGTTTTAGAGGGATTTTGGACATGTGCAGGCTGGTTCTAGCTCATCAGACTGGTAAAAGTAGTCAGACTGGTCAGTTTTGATGGTTTTAGGAAGCTTTTGGACATTTGCAGGCTCATTCTGTTGGTCAGACAGACAGTTCTACCTAGTCTGGTTTGATAGCCATAGAGGGGTTTTGGTTTCAGGCCAGACTACTTCTTGCTGATCAAGTTGGTACTAGCTGCCCAGGTTAGATTTTTTTTTGACAGTTTCAGCCCCGGGCGGCATGGTGGTGTAGTGGTTAGTGCTGTCGCCTCACAGCAAGAAGGTCTGGGTTCGAGCCCTGTGGCTGGCGAGGGCCTTTCTGTGCGGAGTTTGCATGTTCTCCCCGTGTCGGCGTGGGTTTCCTCCGGGTGCTCCGGTTTCCCCCACAGTCCAAAGACATGCAGGTTAGGTTAACTGGTGACTCTAAATTGACCGTAGGTGTGAATGTGAGTGTGAATGGTTGTCTGTGTCTATGTGTCAGCCCTGTGATGACCTGACGACTTGTCCAGGGTGTACCCCGCCTTTCGCCCGTAGTCAGCTGGGATAGGCTCCAGCTTGCCTGTGACCCTGTAGAACAGGATAAAGTGGCTAGAGATAATGAGATGAGATGAGTTGCAGCCTGATTCTGATTGATGAGGTTCGTTCTAACTGATCAGTGCTGAGTTTCCCAAAAGCATCATAGCACAAAGATCATCGTTAAATGGTAGAGTGCGCAGCACAATGAACACTCTCCTAATTAAGATGCTCTTAGGGTTAAGAGGCTTTTGGTAAACCCACCCCAGGCTGGTTCTAGATGAGCAGAATGGTTCTAGATGATGTGCTATCATAGTTTTAGAGATGATTTAGACACTTACAGGCTGGTTCTAATAGAGATCTTGCAGTCACGTGACCGGAAAGTACACAGCCGCCATCTTGTCGGTAAAAAACACCGCTGAATACTGCTGCACTCGTGTACAGAATGGATCAATTTCAACCGACGGACTACACGGCTCATTTTTCTTTTTTTTTTTTTGGCAATCTGTTTATTGATGAAAACCAGAGTGATACAGAGGGTAAAGTAGACATTGTCTACTAAGACAAAGATAGTAAAAAGCAGTTTCCACCTTATTTCCTTTTATATAACATAGAACAGCAATAAACAATAAAGTAAATTTCAAGCCAAGAAAAGAATAAAAAATAAAGTAAAATAATAATAATAATTTGGGGAAACAAGGATTTAAAAAAAATAATAATAATAACAACAACAACAACAATAATTGAATAAGCCCAGGTGTTCAAGAGCAGCTTCATATGTACTAGACCTACACACTCAAAAAGATCATGGGAAGGTAACATAAGCTATATGGATTCAGCCTTTAGTTCTTTTAACTTATCAAAATAAGTGATAAGGGGTTGCCATCTCAAGTAAAATTTTTTCATTGACCCTCTAAGAGTAAATTTAATCTTTTCTAATTTAAGAAAAAGCATAGTATCCTCCAGCCATCGGGCTAGTGAAGGGGGTGTAGAAGATTTCCATCCTAAGAGAATTCTACGGCGGGCGAGCAGTGAGGTAAAAGCAATGACATCAGAATGAGTCTTTGAAACTGTGTCCGCCGGAACACCAAAAATTGCAGTTAAGGGGTTTGGTTCAATGGATATATTGAGTGCCTCAGACAAAGTCCCAAACACTCCAGACCAGTATCTTTCAAGGGAAGGACAGGACCAAAAACTGTGTGTAAGATTAGCTGGAGAAAAGGAACACCTATTACAGCTTGCATCCACTCCTGGATATATTTCAGCCAATTTGGCTTTACTATAATGTACTCTATGTAAGACTTTGAACTGAATAAGAGCCAAGCGTGCACAGGATGATGATGAATTAACTTTTGTAAGCGCACAGTCCCAATAGTCTCCCAGCTCCATTCCTAACTCATCTTCCCACTTAGACTGAATTCTGGCTAAATTGTGGTCATCCAAAGACAACAGTTTCTGATATATAACAGAAATTATACCTCTTTCTGGTTTTAAAAGAGTTAAGTCTTCCCAGGCTCCCAGTGTTGGTAGATTGGGGAAAAAGGGGAAACTAGTTTTGAGAAAATGTCGTATTTGGAGATACTGAAAGAATAATTGTCTGGGTAGATTATGTTCTTTCTGTAGATCTTCAAAACTGTCCATGGTCTTGGAGCTGTAAAGGCTCTGGAAACAGTAAATATCCCTCTTCCACCACTCCATGAATGACGAGTCCATGGTAGATGGAGGAAATAAGTGATTATTGTGAATGGGGCCGAGGATAGAGGCAGAAAGAAATTTGTAATGTGAACGAAACTGGTTCCAAATTTTTAGTGTGGACAAAACTATAGGATTAGAGGAGAAGCGAGAAGGCTTTAAAGGTAAGGATGAGTAAATTAAAGCCCTAAGGCTTGAATGTCTACATGATTGTTCTTCCAAAATACACCAGTCTGTGTTAGCGGCGTGTAACCAATAAAGTATCTTCTGGACATTTGCAGCCCAGTAGTAATGGATAAAACTGGGCAAGGCTAATCCACCTACACTTCGTTGCCTTTGTAAAAGATTCACCTTAACTCTCGGTACTTGATTGCCCCAAATAAATGAGGTCACAGCTTGACCTAGCAGTCGAAAGAAAGGTAAACACTGAAAGAGGTATAAAAACTTTGGGAGAACCGTCATCTTTACAGTATTTATACGGCCTGCTAAAGTAAGAGGTAAAGCAGACCATCTTTTGAAGTCATCCTTCGTTTGATTAACTAGTGCTGTAAAATTTGACGAAAGGGAAGTGAAGGACTTCGTAATCTTAACTCCTAGATATTTGAAACCTGAACCAGAAATGTGAAAAGGAAGGGAAGGTGTTTGTCCAGATGGTGCTTGTCCAGATGGTGCTGGAGAATCTAGTAGGAAACATTCGCTTTTCTGCAAATTCAGTTTATATCCAGAAAATCTCCCAAACTCTTCTAATATGGAAACAATTTTAGCTGCGCAGGTGGTTGGATGGCTGACATATAGCAACAAATCATCGGCATACAATGAAACCCTGTGTTCCAACCCCCCTCTTACTATACCCTGAAATGCTGTTGTGGTTCGTAAGGTTATGGCAAGTGGTTCAATCGCAATGGCAAACAAGAGTGGGGAGAGTGGGCAACCTTGTCTTGTGCCTCTATTCAAGGGAAAAAAAACTGATCTCAAGTCATTGGTTTGCACGCTTGCTTGTGGATCCTTATACAAGAGCTTAATCCACGAAATGAAATTTTTACCAAAGCCAAATTTATTCAATGCTGCAAATAAATACTTCCACTCGACCCTGTCGAACGCTTTCTCTGCGTCTAAAGAAATAATTGCTTCAGGCAGACAGTCTGTATTTTTTGTATATGCTATATTGATAAGGCGACGTACATTCGAGAAAGAATGCCGACCTCTAATAAAACCAGTTTGATCTTCAGAGATGATTGTTGGAAGAAAATTCTCCATCCGGCGGGCCAAAATTTTAGCTAGGATCTTTGCATCCACATTTAAAAGAGATATCGGACGATAAGAACCACAATGGGTGGGATCTTTATCTTTCTTGAGAATAAGTGAGATGGATGCTTGAGAAAATGTGGGGGGTAAGGAACCTCTCTCCAATGATTCAGTAAAAACTGCCATGAGGAGTGGGGCAAGCTGGTCTTTAAACTTTTTATAAAACTCGACAGGGTACCCATCCAAGCCTGGAGTTTTTCTGTTCTGCATGGCCATAATGGCATTGAGGACCTCCTCTATCTCTAAATTTCGTTCAAGGGTAGATGCATCAGAGTGACTAAGGGAAGGGGTTTTCATTTTATTCAGAAAAGTCATCATAGGGGTGGTATCTGTAGGGAAATTAGAGGTGTAAAGTGAGATGAAATGAGTGACAAATATGTCATTTATGTGTTTAGGGTCTGAAATTAATGTACCATGTTCATCCGTTACTTGAGGGATAAGACGAGATGCAGCCTGGCGTTTTAATTGATGAGCAAGTAAACGACTGGATTTATCTCCATATTCATAGAAAGTCCCTCTAGTTTTAAACAAAAGTTGTTCTGCATGTTTAGTGGTTAAAATGTTCAATTTAGCTTGCAAATCTATCCGTTTCTTGTTCAACTCTGCATTAGGTGACTCAGAGAAGAGCTGGTCAAGCTTACTTATAGATTCAGTTAAGCCCGATATCTCCTTAGAACGCTCCTTATTTTTAAAGGCTGTATATGAAATGATTTGCCCCCTAAGGTAGGCTTTAAGTGAGTCCCAGAGCGTAGAGTATGAGATCTGATCAGTTTTATTTATGGCAATATAAACATCTATACTGGTTGCCAGGAATTTGCAAAAGTCCTCCTCAGATAGCAAAAGAGGATCTAGTTTCCATAATGGACGTTGCTTCATATTCAGAGCGAAGGAAATATCCAGAACAACCGGGGCGTGGTCGGAAATGATGATAGCTAAGTAATCGGCTGTTTTTATTGAAGGAATGAATGAACTGTCAACAAAGAAATAATCTATACGCGAGAAGGAGTGGTACACTGGAGAAAAAAAGGAGAACCGTTTCAAATTTGGGTTGAGAAATCGCCATGGATCTATACAACCACTTTGAGCCATGAAAGCAGAGAATGCCTTTGCCATGCCTGAAGGGGTTGATGTTTTGGAGCATGATCTGTCTAATACAGGATTAATTGCACAATTTAAATCACCTCCCAAAATAAGCTTATGAGTGTCTAAATTTGGGAGCGTTGATAACAGTTTATTCACAAAGTCTGTGTCATCCCAATTAGGGGCATAAAGGTTTACAAGAATAACTCTGGTATGAAAAAGACATCCACAAATTATGATAAAACGACCAAGAGTATCAGTGATGACCTCTGTCGGTGTAAACTGCACTTTTTTATTAATTAGGATGGCAACCCCTTTTGAACTACCATCGTGTCTGGAGTGATAGACTTGGCTAATCCAAGCTTTACGTAAACGAATGTGATCCTTTACTCGTAAATGTGTCTCCTGTAGAAACAGTATATCAGCATTGAGAGATTTAAGGTAGGAGAAAATTCTAGAGCGTTTAATTGGACCATTTAGTCCCTTAACATTCCATGAAACAAAACGTACTACTGGGCTGCTATTCATTTTGTCAAGGGTAGTAATGGATGAAAAATATAAAAGAAGTGATGACACATTTTGTTAAAGGGACCTAAAAGAGGTGTAGAGATGTCAGTAGAGTGAGAAAGGATATCACACATTACATAGGCCAAGTATGACTGTAATATACTGTAGGCTTGAGTCCTAGGCTTACTATTAGCATTGTAAGAACTAAAAAAAAGGGGGGAGAAAACTAAAAGTAATGTAAAAAATAATAAAAAAAAGTAAAAAAACAGAAACAACTCAAACAAGAACACTTTCCTAGATCCACCTCTATTAAAGAACCTGAGGAGGATCGCAGGCTTAACCAATCTAAAGACTATCCGATTTGACATCGCCTAAGAAACAAAGTTGACACACACACACAAAGAAAAAACACTTAAGTGGCTCCCAAGGCCGTATGTAAAACAGAACCCCATACATGTTGAGTGTTTAATAATCTAAATGCCCCATTATAAGATGAGGAAAGAGTTAAGTAGAAAACAACCCAAGCTCTAAGAAAAATTAAAAAATAAAGGTCTAGGTTTCAAAACGAAACTGAGCCAAGCCCAGCCAATGTTTCTCCCTCATAGTAGGCTGATTAAGCTATAGTGGCATGCTAATAATCACAGAAAACCAAAATCATTCAACTTGATATCGACTTTAGGAGGGAGAAGAACGATTTGTGCGTGGTCCATAATAACAGAGTCCAATGCACTTTAAAACGTCTTTCAAAACAAAATGCACCACACACTGTTCACGGTTTAGGCTAACACTAGGTTATGTTACCTTAGTCAAGAGATTCTGATGCACCAGAGGTGCTGGAACCCCAATGTTCGTGATAAAAGTTCATCGCCTTTCCAGGAGTATCGAAACACAACTCCGTATTGTTGAACGACACTCGGAGACGAGCTGGGTACACCATCCTAAACTTGACCTTCTTTGCATAGAGTAGAGCCTTCACCTCCTTAAAGGCCGCTTGCTTGCGTCCCAGTTCAGCGCTGACATCTTCGTGAAGGAAAATCCTGTGGCCCCGAAAGGCCATCTCTCGTTGACGTCTGTGTGTAAAAATCCGTTGTTTATCTTGATAGTTGTGGAATGCAACGATGAAAACTCGTGGGCGTTGGTTACCGCTCGCTTCTGATGTGGCAAGTGGTCCGAGCCGATGGGCACGAGCGAGAACGAGGGGGGTCTGGAAAAAATCTTTCCCAAATAGTTCTTCGAAGAAATGTGTCATAAAAGCGACTGGGTTAGAACCCTCCACCCTCTCCGGAATGCCAACCACTCTTAAGTTGAGCCTGCGAGAACGGTTTTCCAAATCATCAACTTTATCCTTCAGCCAGGTGTTTTCAGACTGAACAGCGGCAAGTTTAGCTTCGATGAGAGAAAGTCTATGTTCGCTTTGGTCAAGAGTAGCCTCGATTCCACCAATCCGCTCCTCATGTGACTCGTATAACGATTTCACTTGGCTTAACGTAGAATTAAGAGGAGATAAAGCTGCATCAAGGTCCTGCTTTATGACCGTGTGAATAGATTGAGTAAGTTCTGAAAGAAGCGCAGAGCGGAGTTTTTCAAACTGCTCGGTTAGCTCCATACTTGAGGTTTGGCTAGTCTTGCTTGTCGTCAAATTAGGAGTCTCTTTATCATTCGGTTTTCTGTCGCGAAGAGGCTTTTTAGACATAATTAAAATGGTCTATTCTTTCAAGACTTGCTTTAACTTACTGTTGTAAACGATAATACTAGATATTAATGGGGTAAACAAGAAAATATAAAGTAAAGATTAGGGAGCCACAACAACGCCTTGCCGCTCACGCCATATCCAACCCGGAAGTCCTCACGGCTCATTTTTCTAATGAACAGATAACTAGATATATGTCTAAAATAAACGATCTACAGATTAGTGACCCTTATGGCTTACCGGACGGAGTTTTCACGACCGTGTCAGTGGATGTTGAACTGCCAGCGGAATACCCGGACGTGTATAATTACCTCATCAACTTTCCCTCACTGTTCAGTGGTGAAGCACTGCGTGCTTATAAATCTCTGCACAGTTATCTTTACAGAAATTCAGGATTTGTCAGCGACTCAGATGTGGCATCTTGTAAACAAGAAAATAACTATCCTCATTGGATGGGTAAGTCACTTAAGTATTGAGTACTAACACTATTTATATCAGTATCTAGTATAGCACTGACCAGCCGATTATAGAATAGAATAAGGTAATTCCAGCTGTAATTCCAAATCATCCATCTTGTTTACCATGGATCTGGCATTGGAGAGATAGAGGCTTAGCAGTGGAGATTTGAGTGGCTGTTTTCTGAGCTTAGTCAACAGGCCGGCTCTGCAGCCTCGCTTTTGCTTCCTCTCCCGGCGCCGCCTCCTTCGCTTTGCTTCCAATAACAATCCACGGAGACCCCGCTGGTCTCGCTATCTCGTCCGGAATGTTGTGCATGCGATGGAAATCGCTACAAACCGTCATTTTCTGCTGGAAACCAATGTCCAGTAAGTCCATACGGTTGTAGTGGATATTGAAGTCCGGTACAGACGAACAACACACAAAAATACACACAAACATAACAAACGTGCACAGGTAGGGAGAGCTTGTAGCCGCAGCTGTTGTAGTAGAATTGTATATAGTAGGGTTTTCCAGAAGAAAAGGTAGAAGTAGAACCAGAAGTAGACGGCGGAAATATGGCGTTTGGCCGACAAGATGGCGTCTGTCACAATCTGGATCGGCTGTGACGTCACATGCAAGTGCTCCATTGGTAAGATTAGATGCTTTACAGGGTTTTTGACACTTATTGGCTGGTTCTATCAGGGCAGGCTACTTGTGGTTAATTCTAACTGGTCAGGGGTGGGTTTCCCAAAAGCATCGTAGCACAAAGATCATCGTTAAATGGTAGAGTGAGCATCACAATGAACACTCTCTCTCCTAGTTAAGATGCTCTTAGCGTTAAGAGGCTTTTAGGAAACCCACCCCAGAGTAGTTCTTGCTGGACAGTGCTGAGTTAACAAAAGCATCGTAGCACAAAGATCATTGTTAAATGGTAGCCTGAGCATCACAATGAACACTCTCTCTCCTAGTTAAGATGCTCTTAGCATTAAGAGGCTTTTGGGAAACCCATCCCAGGCTGGTTCTAACACAATCCAGCCAACCAGCTAGACCAGCCTAACACTAGCCAGACCAGACTGACCCAAATCATATACTGATCTAAGCTAAATTTTTAAACAGTGGTCTCATTTTTGATGTTGACCTGCTAAATGATGCTTCTCCATTTCAGGAGACGTCTTTATTCAGCCCACCCAGGATGAGCGTAACCCTATGGTTTATGCCATTTTCTCCACTGCAGGGTAAAGATCACAAATTTTTACCTTACGTGTAAAAATAAAATTGTCACATGTGCTCAGCTTAGTTTCATATATCTGTCTCAGGTCTGTTTTTAAGGGATCAGCTGTGTGTGTTTACTCTATGGCTGATATACGTAACGTATTCAATGGACCTTTTGCCCACAAACATGGCCACAACTATCAATGGACAATGTACACAGGAAAGATCCCCTACCCTCGACCTGGAACTGTGAGTTGCACACATTTATGTATGAGCTAAAAAAAATCTTTATGATGTTTATTCTGTCTGTATCGACTGCATCTCTCAGGAGGATTACGGTCTACATTGCCATTCATCTAACACAGCTCTGTTACTCACTAGTGTCCTGGAGGTACGTTTACACCCAATTTGCACTCTTCTAAGGCGTTCTCAGACGAGGCTGTGAACTTCATTCGTGCGCATCCACTCATGTATCACCCTGTGTATCCTATACACAAGCGCCCCCTGGTGGTGCGCTCAGGCGTTGACTACAGGTTCACCACCATCGCTGTGGACCAGGTGGATGCTGTGGATGGGAGATATGAAGTGTTTTTTCTAGGCACAGGTGAGTAATCTGGTTACAATTCATTCATTCATTTATTCATCATTCTTCCATTTCACACACTAATCTGTCAGCAGGTGTTTATTGTAAGCAAACACCGAACAAGGTCAAACAAACCTGTACATTTTCCCTGACTTTACAGATCGTGGAACAGTCCAAAAGGTTATAGTTCTGCCCAAAGATCCAACTACCATGGAAGAGCTGACACTAGAGGAAGTTGAAGTGTTCAGGGTAATGAAGTCAACGGCTAGCGCTATGCTAATAAATACCACCATATTCGTCAGAATGTTTAATTCTTTAATACCTTCTCCTTTTCCTACAGATACCAGTTCCTATTAAAACAATGAGGATATCTGCTAAAAGGGTAAAACTTTTTTAAAGTAGCCTTGTAGTAACATTTTAAACAGTTTAAAGTGGAGCAAATAAGGAACAAGACAGGACGTGTTGTTTTTGGAAAATAATCAACAACAGGGTGGTGTGATGCCTTATGTTGAGCCATTATGACCCCAAAGTTGATTATTTTCCTGTAACATGGCATCCCAAAGTGTTTTATTCCTCTTAGACGACAATAATTTGCTAAAGTTAATAATTTTTTTTGATTAATTATAGGACGTCATTCTTTTTTATCCATCTATAGTTATGTTTAATGTCATCCAGCATCCACAAAACAAATTTGTTCCTGTTATAAAGCACTGATACCTTCCATAAATACCTTTCTACAGAAATATTCACATTATTAATGAAGTTTTATATCATTACAGTATATGTATCAGTGATAACAGGAACTACCATGTCTGGTAAATGGTTGAAAAGGATGATATGTCATTCATTAATAAATAAAAAATTATAATCGCTGTAATATAAGAATAATAAACTACTATAATAGAAATAAAACATGTTGGAACGTGCTATTCCAAGAAAAGAATCCATTTCAATTCAAAAAATTATGGCTGATTTTCTATAACAGGACATCCAGAGTGTTTATACTTTACTTAATCAAAACCATCTGACCAATCAGATTCAAGAATTCAGTAGTGCTGTGGTATGTTTTATAAGGGAATAAAATCCAATGTTAAATTAAATATGTCGTATTTCTCTTCTCATCTCTACAGCAACAGCTGTACGTATCATCAGATGTAGGTCTTACCCAGGTGTCATTGCATCGCTGTGGTGCGTATGGTAAGGCTTGCTCAGACTGCTGCCTGGCCCGTGACCCCTACTGTGCATGGGATGGAGAGAGCTGCACCCCCTTCACACAGGCTACTAAAAGGTTAGTGAAGGTCAATAGAAACTTTCCGCTAAGCTGTTTAATGAATCAGGCAAATTTGTTATATTCGAAACCACGGCTTGCATCTTAATTTGGACTTTCTTTTTTTTTTTCTAGGCGGAGCAGAAGGCAGGATGTAAAACATGGTGACCCTCTACGTCAGTGTAGAGGATTTAATGCGAAAGGTACAGCAAGCTGTGTTAAATTCTCTCTCAACTCCTTTCTTAAGGAAAGTCATACCCTGTGTCTGAAATCACTCCCTACTCACTATAAAGGGCACTATATAGTGAGGACGCCATTTGGTAGTGCTGTCCGAAACCTTAGTGAGGATTACTACACCCTATATAGTGCACTCAAAGTATCCCACAATGCATCACGAAAAGTAGTGTACAACCGATGGTCACTAACCAAGCAATATATCCCATCATGCATTGCGGTCGCGCTGAAAAAAATCAAATTAAAAGTCTCAAATTTGATTTAATGAAAGGCAGCGGCAAAGAAGAAAGTATTCAGCCTTGATTTAAAAGAACTGAAAGATGCAAGTACTTTGTATTGATTAATGTGGGAAATGCGCTCAGTATAATATGGATTTATCACAAAAATACGTGCATGTATTTATTATTTTGAAAACCCACCAGCCACCTGATATGGCACGTTTTAATTGTGGGACAGTACTGACGTAAATACCAGCGCGACAGACTAGTGTCCAAAAGCTTTTTTTTTTTTTTTTCCATTTTATCAATGAGCTTACTATATAGTCCTCTATATACTAATTCCCTATATAGGGAGTAGGGAGTACTGAACGAGTGAGCGATTTCGGACACAGGGTTAAACATATTACGCCTGATCTCTTCTGCATTGATTGTTGTTACCAAGGCTCAGCAAAAAAAAAGTGTTTTGTAATGTTATTAGTACATTTTATTGGTAGGGTATACAGTATGTATGCCATTATACCCAGTGCTTGTTGAATTTTTTCTATGATAGCAGCTCTGACAGTAGCGTAAGGCAAATCACAGGTTAATATTCATGTTATTATTCTAATATTATCATGTCTGTAGTAACAAATTGCTCAGGGACTTGTGTGGCCCCATATAGATAAATTATACATTTATAATTGCTGATATAGGGATGTTTATTTAGCATTCTTGGAAGCCAGTGTCAGTGCTTTGTAACAGTCAGAAGTAAAGATATAACTTTAAAGGTTCTGACTGCAAAGTTGAATTCTGGGTAAAATGTTCTATTTCTATTGCTGTTGGAGTTTCGAGATGTTTCGCTGCTGCACACACCGTGTATCCGATGTGTAAATGTTTTGATGAAATAAAATGTGTCCCACATTTTATGATTCCGGAGATTGCCGAAGCAAGTGAGTAACAATATCACGTGACCACTGTGGGGCGTGTTTGACCCACTTTTAACCAAAACAAGTCTGTATGGGCAAACATGGCGGACTCCGCTCTTCCGCCAGCTAAAAGCCAGCGGAAAAGAAAAGGAAAGCCTGCCTAGTGAGTGCAACTGCAAGATAGAGCAAGGTTAGAGGACATGTCATTTTTCTGGACAGATAACTAAATCATTCTAGCTAGCGCTTAGCTCTCTTAGCCTTAGAATGCATGGGCTCGACTCCATAGTAGTGAGTATGGAGTTATACATCTAATGTTTTGATCTTACAGAGAAAGAAACGAGAACACAAAAGCAGTAACAGAGAAAAGATATATTTGTCTTTTGTTTCACTGATCTATTCACAAATGTCAACCACAAATTACATCCCTGCGACTCAAAACTCTCCAAGGTCGATGCAAAGTCATGATGTTTTCTGCACGTCGCCATCTTGGTGTGACGCAGTTCTATAGTCATGCTAATTAGTTCAAGCTCCTCACGTTCGGCTGTTTCCATAGGGCCATACCGTTTACCTCAAGAGGTAGGATATTCGGTCCCAAAATGGAGGAAAGCGACCCTCAGCACAAAAATGATCACATCTTGTCTGCATGATATTGTTTTTGTGGGACATAGGGAAATGCCGGGCGGCACGGTGGTGTAGTGGTTAGCGCTGTCGCCTCATAGCAAGAAGGTCCGGGTTCGAGCCCCTTGGCCGACGAGGGCCTTTCTGTGCAGAGTTTGCATGTTCTCCCCATGTCCGCGTGGGTTTCCTCCGGGTGCTCTGGTTTCCCCCACAGTCCAAAGACATGCAGGTTAGGTTAACTGGTGACTCTAAATTGACCGTAGGTGTGAATGTGAGTGTGAATGGTTGTCTGTGTCTATGTGTCAGCCCTGTGATGACCTGGCGACTTGTCCAGGGTGTACCCCGCCTTTCGCCCATAGTCAGCTGGGATAGGCTCCAGCTTGCCTGCGACCCTGTAGAACAGGATAAAGCGGCTAGAGATAATGAGATGAGATAGGGAAATGCCATGCACGATAAAAAAAAGTAAAAATTTCAGATGACTTTGTAGTCAGTACCTTTGAAGAAACCGGCTCACTCTTTCCAGAATCCTCTGTGATAAGTAACGAGTTACCATTGTAAGTGCGAGCGATATTCCTAAAGCAATCTGCAACAATGGAATCCTAAGCCATGGATCTCAAATTGTAGCATGAAATGGAAGATATTTTGTCAAAGATTCTATATTTTAAATTCTTTCAACTGATCCGTTATTCCATTGTAATGGACCCAACCTGGCATCTAGCTGGCAGCTGTGTGAAGGAAAGAAAACATAAGGCATATTTTGTTCAAAGCTTCCATGAATGACACACAGATGAAGAAAAAGTTTGACATGGGTTTCAAAGGGACCACTAACAGGTTGAATTTGCAGAGGTTTTGCTGCACAGAGAGCTAACAAAGTAGCATGTAAACAAAAACAGTGAATTGGATTCTGGGAAGGGTGAGTCTTCTCCCCAGCTCAGGAGAGTCTTTAGAATGGAAGGTGTTGTGGTTTCTCAACATGTCAAGCTGTATTTTTTTTCTTTTTTTCTTCTTATAAACCTCAAGAAAAAATAGACAGGCTGTTGCCTGGTTTATAGCAATTATAATGTAAGCGCTAACAGGAACTAACGTGTCTTGTGGACATTCCACAGCATTAAAAGTAACTTTAAATGGATAAGAAGTACAATGTGTCATTCTTAATAAAGGAAAAACTGTTAGATTTGGGGTGGTAATGGCATCACACTACTTCATACTAGATTATTTTCCTAGAAATACATATTTGGTCATCGCTAAGCTTTATAATGAAGCATAGCTGTTATAAACTGGATGCTACATGAAATGACTTTTGGTTTTCTGTCTCCACAGTGGAGAAGAGACTGAAGGAGACGGTGCAGTTTGGTGTGGAGGGAAGCAGCACGTTTTTGGAGTGCGTACCGCGATCGCCTCAGGCTACTGTCAAATGGCTTTACCAAAAAAATGGAAGAAGGAAAGTGGTAAGAACCCATACATACAGTGGTGCCTGAAAGTTTGTGAACCCTTTAGACTTTTCTATATTTCTGCATAAATATGACCTAAAACATCATCAGATTTTCACACAAGTCCTAAAAGTAGATAAAGAGAACCCAGTTAAACAAATGAGACAAAAAGATTATACTTGGTCATTTATTTATTGAGGAAAATGATCCAATATTACATATCTGTGAGTGGCAAAAGTATGTGAACCTTTGCTTTCAGTATCTGGTGTGACCCCCTTGTGCAGCAATAACTGCAACTAACGTTTCCGGTAACTGTTGATCAGTCCTGCACACCGGCTTGGAGGAATTTTAGCCCATTCCTCCGTACAGAACAGCTTCAACTCTGGGATGTTGGTGGGTTTCCTCACATGAACTGCTCGCTTCAGGTCCTTCCACAACATTTCGACTGGATTAAGGTCAGGACTTTGACTTGGCCATTCCAAAACATTAACTTTATTCTTCTTTAACCATTCTTTGGTAGAACGACTTGTGTGCTTAGGGTCGTTGTCTTGCTGCACAACCCACCTTCTCTTGAGATTCAGTTCATGGACAGATGTCCTGACATTTTCCTTTAGAATTTGCTGGTATAATTCAGAATTCATTGTTCCATCAATGATGGCAAGCCGTCCTGGCCCAGATGCAGCAAAACAGGCCCAAACCATGATATTACCACCACCATGTTTCACAGTTGGAATAAGGTTCTTATGCTGGAATGCAGTGTTTTCCTTTCTCCAAACATAATGCTTCTCATTTAAACCAAAAAAGTTCTATTTGGGTCTCATCCATCCACAAAACATTTTTCCAATAGCCTTCTGGCTTGTCCACGTGATCTTTAGCAAACTGCAGATGAGCAGCAATGTTCTTTTTGGAGAGCAATGGCTTTCTCCTTGCAACCCTGCCATGCACACCATTGTTGTTCAGTGTTCTCCTGATGGTGGACTCATGAACATTAACATTAGCCAATGTGAGAGAGGCCTTCAGTTGCTTAAAAGTTATCCTGGGGTCCTTTGTGACCTCGCCGAATATTACACACCTTGCTCTTGGAGTGATCTTTGTTGGTCGACTACTCCTGGGGAGGGTAACAATGGTCATGAATTTCCTCCATTTGTACACAATCTGTCTGACTGTGGATTGGTGGAGTCCAAACTCTTTAGAGATGGTTTTGTAACCTTTTCCAGCCTGATGAGCATCAGCAACGCTTTTTCTGAGGTTCTCAGAAATCTCCTTTGTTTGTGCCATGATACAAACCTGTGTTGTGAAGATCAGACTTTGATAGATCTCTGTTCTTTAAATAAAACAGGGTGCCCACTCACACCTGATTGTCATCCCATTGATTGAAAACACCTGACTCTAATTTCACCTTCAAATTAACTGCTAATCCTAGCGGTTCACATACTTTTGCCACTCACAGATATGTCGTTGTAATATTGGATCATTTTCCTCAATAATTAAAGGACCAAGTATAATATTTTTGTCTCATTTGTTTAACTGGGTCTACTTTTAGGACTTGTGTGAAAATCTGATATGTTAGGTCATATTTATGCAGAAATATAGAAAATTCTAAATAGCTCACAAACTTTCAAGCACCATTGTATCTTCATCAATTAAAACAGAAACGACCGACTTGTTCCTACATATGTTTGTGTGTAAGCTAGTGTGGTGTGGAATGATATCTGTAGTTTTGATTAGTAATTTTAGCATTATACATTCCTTTAGCATCATGATTTATAGCTGATTTTAGTGTAGTGTGTAGTGGCCATGGGTTTCCTCTTATAGTAATCTAATCCTTATGCAGCTGAACAGAGATGGGGAAGTACTGAGCACACCTCAGGGTGTCCTTCTGAAATCACTCACCCACTCAGATGCTGGGTTATACCACTGCCTGGCTACTGAGAATAACTTCAAGCACACTCTAGCACGTGTTTCCCTGCGCATCCTGGACCGTGATATTGCAGTGGCCCTCACTGTACCCGATGACGAGGATAAAGAGAGGGAGATAATGAGGAGGGATCACAAACCCGAAGCCCATTCCCAAGCTGGCAATGTGCAACCCTTAGAGCCTGAGATGCGTGTGATCCACCAGTATTGCCAGTCCTACTGGGAACAGCTCATTGACCAAGGGCAGCAGCAAAGCAAACATCCAAACCGCAGACACACAGAGGGCCGCGAGCCCAGTGGAGGTTGAGGCTGACCTACCTACTTCTTCCATTCAACTATTGGTCCATTCTGTCTTCCTCTTTATGTACTTCGTGAGTGACTGAGGTGAAGGGACACGTGTAAACACCCTATTTCATAAGAGACTTATCTACACAACTCACATGCTTTGTTGCGCTCATCTTATTATTGCAGTTTGCATATTTTCTTGTTCATTTCTTATGTTCCTTGTCCTTAGCTTTCCTTAAGTCTTTTGGTGTTCTATTGATTTTGGACCATATTTTGACCATTATTAGTGTTCTGACCATCGTTGTGATATTTGTACATTTTATGACCCAGCTCGTGTTGCTGATCATCCGAATCTTCAGTTTTGCTGCACATTGTATTTGACATTTTCAAAAATGTGCTATAAAAGTTTACCAGTGTAACTTACGTTTAAGCACCTTAGAGTAGAGTATGATTTGACTACAGATCATGACTAAACAACACAAATTTCCTGTGAGTGTGTGTATGTGTAATTGTTCAGTCTGTGGGCCAGTGCAATTTCCCATTTGCTGCCTGGATGCTGAAATCATATGGTCCAGTGCAGATAACAGTAAATCACTAGATAAAGCTGTACATGTATCCTGGTTATTCTTCCTTGTTGGAAAATTGCACCATTTTTTAAAAATTTTTTTAATTTCAGGAACACTACAATGTCTTCATGGGTGTCACTAGTTGATTGATAATGTGTATTTATTTTTAGGTTGTATATTTTTGCCTTCGTAGAGAATTTATAAAGTATATAGAAGGTGGAGGGAATTTTTGCATGACAGACCAGATATATAGTTATATTTATTTAAATGTAATTATAATAACACAGAGTGTTTGTACATAGGTTTCATCACCATAGGATAATGTAATGACTAATGAACTCACCTTCAAAATTAGTAACACTGGACTTGTGGTCATTAAAACTGCACAAGATTTTATTGGTATTAAATGGACTAGTATCATATTGTGTTGTTTGAATGTTCTTTCTTGTTTTTAGATATAAGTGTATAATGGAAATAGAGCACTGCTACTTACAGTTTTTGTGCTAGATTTATATTTCAGGATCATGCAAAATAATTAAAAACAACAACAGTAACTTCTGTTTTAAGTTTTCAAAAAATGGAACATATAAACAATGAACATATAAACAATGAACTTCAGTTACACTGTGTTTTCTGAGCCAGGAAAATGTTATCACCTTATATAGCTTATTAAACAGGTATTTCACATGCTCATTGTGATGCTCTGACCAGATGCTTTATTGGTGTCTCTTAGACTGAAAAAGCGCTTCAGTTAACAAAACGAATTCACCATGTTGTTTCAACTTGCAGTTGAATAATTTAATGAAAAATAATTTAACTAAAAGGGCCAAATTTAAATTATTCTGTTATTGAAAATGATTCACCAGTTTTACTGTGTAGGTGTGCTAACGCTCATTGGGACACAGTCCTTCACTGGATTTTAAATTAATCCCACTCATCATCGTCGTCATCGTCGTCGTCAAATTCATCTCCTTCGTCTAGAAGAAATAATTGATCCCATTTTACACACATAGTATTAGCACACATGAGGGATCACATGCCTTGAATTCATTTATGCAGCAACTAATGTGTATTTGTTGTTAAATATAGGTACAATTTAATAAAATAGAAAATAGTTGACAATAATTGACTACCTGATGAGTGAATGACTTTACTTCTCTTCTGCATGACCATCATAAGGGCTCCCACTATTCCCTCTTCTGTATTCACTACAGATGGGGGTGGATCAGGGCTGGCAGTTACCTGGTAACAAAATACCATACATTACTGTAACTATATTCTTGCTACAAAATCATCAAAATGATTATTCTCACCATTTTCAGCTTTTTCCCTGTGCGTATCTGATCCAATAATGCTCCTCGGCCTCCTCCACTATTGGAGGCGATGGGAGGCGGTGGCCCGCTTCCCAATTTGGGTGCTGGGGCAGCAGGAGGTGGAGGAGGAGGAGGAGGTGGAGCTCCTATGCTAGAATTAACTGGTGCAGGATGTGGGACCATGCCAGAAGTGTACTGGGCATTGGTTGGTGGAGGTGGGAAGAACTCAGATGGAGGAGGTGGTAGTGGTAAATCTTCACTCTCTTGTGGCAGAAAATCAGAAGGTGGGGAAGGAGGGAAATCTTCAGGGAGTGTTGGAGGTGGCAGCAAATAACATTCATCATTTGGAGGTTCTGGTAAAGATTCAGTCCGTCTTCCTGGTATAGGTGGGCACACTCCAGCAGAATGTCCAGGAGGCATGGGGGCACTTTGATCTCTTGATGCTGGGCGTTGTGGTCTACTTTGCGGTCCTGGAGGTGAGGGTCCACTACCCCTTCCAGGAGGAAGAGGAGGTAAGGGTCCACTACGTGGAAAAGTAACAGATGATGAACCTCTGTCTCCTGGTGGAGGAGGAAGGGGACTGCTATGCTCTCCTGGTACTGGTGGTAGGGATCCACTTCTTGCTGAAGGTACTACCTGTGAGCCTGGGGGTTGGGGTAAAGGCCCTCTACGTCCTTGTGCGACTGGAGTTGGTGGTAAGGGTCCTGAGCGCCCTCCGGAAGGTGTGGGTGGTAGAGCACGTAATGAAGAGGACCTAGTGCTAGTGGATGGAGTTCCTCCAGGAGGAGGTGGTAAAGGCCCTAAACGAGAGGAAGGTGATGCTGAAGAAGATCCAGGGGGCACTGGGGGAAGAGCAGTCCGACGAATACCAGGAGGTGGAGCTGGAGGACGTTCTGCAGGGGATATTTGTATACATGTACCAAATGCAATGTTTCATTTTGCCCACACAGTAAAAACTAATAAATCCACATTTCTTCATAACCTTACCATGTTGGCTCACTTCCTTCTTGACTGCTTCCATTCCCCCTGAGCGCTCAATGATATCGTAGATAAGCTGTGAGGTCTCAGAGTCTCTCATATCTGCCTCACTGATCCCAGCACGTGACAGCAGCTTCATCAAATCTGGGTCCATGCTGTTGCTGTCCATACCAAGATGCCCAACATGGCTGAAACATATAAAGCATAAACCTCTATAGAGCTTAGTCTTTCTTCACCACACCAGGGCTGTGCAGAAACCTTTAGAGGGGCAGGTGCACAAGTTTAAAAAGGGGCACATAGATCATGATATTAGAACACCAACTACAGTGCAACCTGCCGAACTCTATTGCTATATTGCAACCAATATTCAAAGAAAGTATCAAATGGAATCTTATAACAAACCACAAGCAAGCAGGTTATAGACGGCCTGAATGTTTTGAAACACACATTAAAGGGGCTGGCTCACCCTTCCCAGAAGCCTCTGTGCCAAGTAGCGAGTCGCCATTTTCATATCCATGGATATTCCATGGATGAGGAATAACAATCCTCAACAATCCAGCGACATCCTAAGTCATAGATCATAAACTGTAATGTGAAATTGAAGATATTTTGTCAAAGTAGTTAAATTATTTCAACCAATCCATTCCATTTTTGTATGGTTATTCTGGACCAGAACTGGCCTCGGCCATCTCGCAGGTGGCCACGAAGGAAAGAAAATATCAGGTATATTTTATTCAAAACTTCCATGTATGACACATTGATGAAGAAAGAGCCAAGATGGCTTTTGAAGAGATGAATTTGAAAAGAAAGCTAGCAGAGTAGCAGGAATATGATTTTACAATACAAATAGCGAACTGGATTCTGGGAAGAGTGAGTTGGCCCCTTTAAACTCATCATGTTTCAATGTTGTAGAGTAGCTGTCTCCGTAAGATGTGCATAACTTACTTGTTATGTCAAATCAGATATTATAACGGTTCAGATTTTACTTTAAACTGGTAGTTATGGAGAACAAGAACTTACTTACCTTCCTGTTTGCCAGTGTCACTGACTGCTGCTTCTTTAATTTGATAGGTATGCGCAAGCTGATGGTAGTGCTCTATATTTCTATTGGCTAATGGGCTCTTTATTCAAAGAGGGAGAGGGATGCACAAACAAATAATGTAACAAACCCACAGCTACTGGCAACTTCACCCTTCAGCTTATGGATGGCAGGCATTTTTATGGCCATTTTTAAACTTATAGTTTAAATATTATTAGTTCTTAAAATTCTTCTTGATGAGGGCCATGGGCAGGGAAAAAAAATCCAACAAACAAAAAAGGCCTGCTTTGCCGAAAAGGGCACCATGGACACAGAGGGGGATGGGGCAGGTACTTGACCACCTAAAGCCCTCCCTACTCTGCATGTACATGCACCACACCATCTTGATTTAAAACACTAGCTGTCAAACCAAAAGAAAGCATATGGTGAAAAGGTCTTAAACAGCATGTTCCGCAAAAGCTGAAGCCTAAAATATTTTCAGATCTTTTATCACTCACGTAAAGCCACTAGGTGCTCCAATTAATTCCTTGGATAATTTAGAGCTCTTCTTTTTGCTCTTTTTCTCCTTCTCCTTTTTCTTTGACTTGGTGGGAGGTGCTTGATTCTGGATGTCAATATTTCCCAATGGAAGACTTCCAGAACCTAATTTTAAAAGTTTCACCACACATAAGCAATTAAAACTTACAGAAAAAAATACAGTTGTTCAAATAACTAATTATAGCTCACAATTAGTGTGGTGTTGCTCTGTGAAGTAAAATACTTTATTGTTCATGCATTACTTACCATTCGGAGGTAGTGGTGGCAATACATCATGATCTGACCAAAAAAAAAAAAAGGTGCAAATATACAGTATAAGCATCATCTAATATGTCTATCAGCTAACACGACAGAAATTCAGTTTTACCTCGACTGAGAGTAAGGCCTTTCCTCTGGTGCTTCTCTAAAGAAATCACACAACAGGAAGCTGTTAGCATTTCAAACCATTAAGGATTCCTACAGCAGGATACAAATTCTATCATTTTAGACAATGATATGCAGATTTTAGACAATGATAAACCAAGACCTTTTCTTATTCATGGCCAAGCTTGCTTAACTGACCCAAGTGTTTTTGTCTCTGGCTGATCTTCTGATCCACAATAAAGAAAAAGTTCTCAGCTTCTTCCTCCTTTGCAAAATTCAGGCCCACCTGGCACTCCTGAGAAACACCACATTGAGGTTACAGTTCTTAAAAGGACTCCCACAAGAGCTACTAGTACAATTTACAGACGACAAAAAAATACTCAGGGATGATTGCGGCTTTTGGTTTTGAAATGACGTCAACTTACAGTGATTCTGAGGCATGTGAACATACATTAATTCATGACTTTGATTTGTGCTGATAGACAAACTACTACATACAACAAAAATGTGTCTGAATACTCACATCTGCATGGAAAGTGTGGAAGAAGGGCTTGGCTTTGTGGTAGGTGAACTGGGCAAAGAGCTCCTGCTCCCATACAAGTTTTTCTACCTGAGATAGAGACACATTTCAGAATTCAGATGCTCATCCATCCATCCATCCATCCATCCATCCATCCATCCATTATCCGTAATCACTTATCCTGTGCAGGGTCGCAGGCAAGCTGGAGCCTATCCCAGCTGACTATGGGCGAAAGGCGGGGTACACCCTGGACAAGTCACCAGGTCATCGCAGGGCTGACACATAGACACAGACAACCATTCACACCAGGGCTTTGAACCGGTTCAAGGAACGAAAACCGGGAACTTTTTCTATTTCACATGGAACAGAAACGAAACCAGAAACTTTATTATTTTTTATGTTCCGGAACAGAAACGCTTATTAAAAATAATGGTAACCGGTTAATACCGGTTTTTATTTCGTTCCTCAAAGTTTCTGTAGCCTACAAATAGTCATTCTTCTCCTGCGCAAGTTTCTATGACCCGCTGGGGTTCACTTCCTGTGTGACGTTCGCTGATTGAATGGAGAGAGCGGGAAGGTGGACTGCTAGTGAGTAAATGCATTACTGAGTGTCTGAGCAAAGAAGAGCCTGAACGATGCAACCTCCCTATTGGCTGTTTGTAAAAATGTATCAGTTGTTGCCCTTCCCACGGGAATCATTGTGGGCTCGAGAGACGAGACCTGACGAGTTAGTTCGTTGGTAGCAGAACAAAATGTCTGGACACAAATCGGGTTTTCAGAAAAGGAAAGAAAATAAACGGAGGGTCGAAAATACAAAAAAGGAGGCAGAAAATGCAAAACGAGTTTTAAGGTAGGACAAATGGTTACTTTTCTGAGGCAGCCCGCCGTGGCTGCCTGCAGGCTTATTTATTATAGCCCATTTAGTTAAAATAGTTGATATAAAATGTTTATAGTTATAGTTATGTGATGGTTGTCCTGATTTAGACTGTTTTTTTGGGGGGGTTGCGCGATGTTGCACCCGGGTCCAGATTAGGGCAGAACCGGCCCTGGCTACATTTCAGCTGTAGTTTGTTTTATGTATGTATGTACTTGCATAGATGTGTACTTGGTCTTCCAATATGGCGCCTAACAAAATCTCGTGGCGCGGTGACGTCATGCGGTAGCCCTCTATAGGGCCTGACTAGCCTTTGGTAACACACTAAACGAATTATCTTTCATTTTTGGCACTTTTTCTGTTTGTGTAGATGGGAAGACGTACTGAGAATCCAAATCGCCAACATTTGAAATAATAATTGTTTTGAATTATTTCTTGTCTTATTTAATGAAGGTTGTAATAGAATTAGCCTACATTTGGCTTAAGCTGGATGAGACAGAGACATAACTTTATAGCCATTTGTTAAACAGCTGACAGGGAACGTAATTAACCGTTCCGGGAACGAAATTTTTTTGTTCTAACCGGTTCGGGAACGTCTATTTAATGGTGGAACCCAAAACCGGAAACGTTAAAATTCCGTTTCTGTTCGGAATGAACCAATAGGAAAAAAATTCCGGTTCAAAGCCCTGATTCACACTCACATTCACACCTACGGTCAATTTAGAGTCACCAGTTAACCTAACCTGCATGTCTTTGGACTGTGGGGGAAACCGGAGCACCCGGAGGAAACCCAGGCAGACACGGGGAGAACATGCAAACTCCGCACAGAAAGGCCTTCGTTGGCCGCTGGGCTCAAACCCAGAACCTTCTTGTTGTGAGGCGACAGTGCTAACCACTACACCACCGTGCCGCCCTTAGATGCTCAATCTCAGTTATATGATACCCCTAAGATACAATAATAAAGAAATAAAATGCATTTTCAAATTTCTGTATTGTAAGTATATTAAATATAGTATACTATACATCATTTATCATTTTATATACTATCTAGTCTATATGTTGGTCCCAAATTGGGACAAAAAGGATAAATATAAATTAACTAATGACATGTTTTGTATGAATT
Organism: Neoarius graeffei; assembly: GCF_027579695.1. Taxonomy (NCBI): domain Eukaryota; kingdom Metazoa; phylum Chordata; class Actinopteri; order Siluriformes; family Ariidae; genus Neoarius; species Neoarius graeffei. The sequence goes on along the minus strand of NC_083578.1, from coordinate 63,013,199 downwards.
ACATGATTTAAAAAAAATTATAAGGACCTATGTACTTATTAATTACTGTAGTTTAATTTGCAAGTAAACCACAATTATTTAAAAATACAATTTAAGCTTAGATAATGATAAAATAAAATCATTTTGAAAGTTTGCTAACATTGAGATGGGATTATGAAGGTATTTTCTTCAGAGAGACATTTCTGAACTGAAAGAGGAGAGATGTCCTGTCCTGAGTCCTGTCTTCTGTTATAAAAATGGAGTGAATAATTTAACATGGACTCGATATAAATAGACCTAAAAATACTTTAGAATACTTATAAGTTCCATAACCATATGAATATAAGGTAAATTACCACACTCTTCAAGTATACTTAGACTTGCTAGTAAATGTTAAATGAAGAATTAAACTGCAATGAAATATTAACTGAATATGTACTTGACAGTGTACGTGTCTCGTCTCTATTAGGTCCATAAATATTTAGACTCTGAGAAAGTTATTGTCATTTTCACTGTCCACCACAGTATGTTAGAATTGAAATTAAATAATTAATAACAAAGATAATTAAGCTTGAAGGGCAAACTTTCAGCATTGAGGGTGCATCCAAATCTGATGAATGATGCAGGAATCACAGCACTTTTTACATGTATTATTGTATATTATTGCATAATATGTATCTTTATTATATAGACACAAGTGTTTGACTAGGAAATATGCCACCATTTGTATTTTTCATATGAACTACATCCAGGACATTGAGTAACATTTTCCAATATCCTCACTAGTGAGGATATCGATGAATTGCTTTGATAAATTTGGGCACTGAAGTTTATCTTCTTGTGTTGAAAATTTTTAATTTTTCATATGAAATACATCCTGGACCTGAGTAACATATTTTCCCGATATCTTCACTCATGAGGATATCGATGACATCACTCCCAGTGCTTTCCTGCTGACTAGATGCGCGCTGTCAAAATGGCAAACCAGTTCAAAATTAAAATTCTTTTGATTAACTTGTGTATTTTTTTGTGAATGTGTTTATATAATGAAAATAATATTACACGTTGGCTTGAAGATATGATGTTTATCATCAAAATGTTCACCACTTGAAGATAAACTTCATATCTTTGCGCCACCATGTAATATCCTCTATGTATGTTCCGATCACCCCATGTGCATCTGAAATTTCTGCTTTTGCTACACAGGTTCCTCCAATAAACAGTTATGGCTTTTGGTCTAAAAAATACACCAGCTACATTTCAGTGTCAAATGACTCAGGTCCTAGGTGATGTAGATAATTGCGAAGCCTACCTTGATGATGTGGTTGTTTTTTGCCATACAGTATTTGTACCTTAAACCATATGTTTGCTCAACTCCAGACAGCCTCTTTCATGCTAAACCTTGCAAAATGTGAATTTGGTCATGACACAGTTATCCACCTTGCTTAAAACACAAAAGACCAAAGAGATCATCGCGGACTTCAGGCAGGTAAGGAGCCATGCACACACTCCCGTCTTCATCAACGGAGCTGTCGTAGAGCATGTGTCAAGGTTCAAGTTCCTTGGTGCCCATATCTCTGATGATCTCACCTGGTCCCTAAACTCCTCCATTCTGGTTAAAAAAAAAAAGGCACAACAGCATCTTTACTTTCTATGGAGCCTTAAGAAAGCTCACCTCTGTCCCAGAACACTGGTGTGGACTTCTACCGTTGTACCGTTGAGAGCATACTCATGAACTGTATCTTAGTATGGTATGGCAACTGCTCCATATCGGACCATAAAGCACTCCAGTGGGTGGTGAAAACTGCCCGGCAGATTACCGGCACTCAGTTACCTTCCACTGAGAACATTTATCACAAGTGATGCTTGAGCAGGGCGAGTAATATCATCAATGATGCCACCCACCCTAACCATGCACTTTTCTCCCTCCTCCCATCTGGCAGATGTTACCGAAGTCTCCAATCCCGCACTAGCAGGCTCAGGAGGAGCTTCTTCCCTGAGGCGGTAACCATGTTGAATTGCACACCACCACCCTGTTAGCATCACTGCACTCATCCTGCACTGTTCAGTACTTTAGCTTGCCATTTGCACTATTAATTTCTTGCACAAAATGGACCACTTATAACTGTAAACTGTTGCACATACTATGCCACTTAGGCGATAATATTACTGTACATATAAACAGCTGTACATGTGTTCATACTGCTGCTGCACACACTGCCACTTTATTAGACATATAAACATCTGTACATATGGGTTAATTACTGCCAACTGTACATACAACCTTACATACTCTGCAATCCTATCCACTTCCTTTCTGTAAATATGCATTTAAATATTTATAAACAAACTGTATGTACTGTACCGTATAGCATCACTATGCTGTAGTACTCACTTCTAGCACTTGTCTGTAAATAATACTGTATTTTGCACTTCTGGTTAGATGCTAACTGCATTTCATTGGCTTTGTACCTGTACTCTGCACAGTGACAATAAAGTTGAATCTAATCTAATCCAGTGGTGAACCGTTACTATTAGAGCTGGGACTTGAGCTCAGCCAGAACTTAGCCAGACACAACAAAAAAGCAACTGAGCAAAGGATTTTGCAAGGGATTAGCGGCAGGCTGCCAGGTCGCTCCGTTGTGTGTAGCTGTCGATGTTGATTTTAAAAGTAACTAAGTAAATTACAGAGGGAAATGAATACTCAAGTCTGAGTGAAAAAATACTGTGGTGAGCGTGTGTGGAAGAAGAGTCTGGAGACAGAAATCTTAGTTTCTCGGTCGTTAGCCTGTGCTACTTGCTCTCGATAGCACTTTCTTCACTGCTTTATAACACTACTGATGAACGCTACACCGGCTGGAAGGTGATTTCACTGCTGCACTGATGGCGCCGACTTGCAGTTAAACTCGCGTTGGCCTTTGAGGAGGCCTAGGGCGATAAATCTTTGGTTCCTCCCACTAAAAATCAAAATCTGATTGGTTAATTCATCTGTCACTTCCTACATAAACATACACTGCCATGGCCTTCTGTCCCAGCAATGAAGTCCTAACCAATGAGTGAGCTAGCTCTAAATTCTTCTCAGCCTAGAGACAACAAACAAAAAACTCCTTGGATAACTCAAATTTAATATTTTCAGGACAGTAGCCCTTTCATTTCTGAAGCAAATTTGATAGAAAATGAGGCCAAATTAAAATTAGAAGAGAATAATTATGATGAAATTATGAATGAAATTAAAGAATGAAAGACATTAAATATAACATTTGAAAAGCTGATATGTTTGGGCCTTCTCTGAAGGCCTAGAAAACCCTGATGGTTCTAATCTAATCTAATCTAATCTAATCTAATCTAATCTAATCTAATCTAATCTAATCTAATCTAATCTAATCTAATCTAATCTAATCTAATCTAATCTAATCTAATCTAATCTAATCTAATCTAGGTTAGCCAAGGTGCTGTTCACTCACTGGATGCTAAGGTTAAGTCCATTGCCACTTTTTCTGCAAGACCAAAAGAGATTTTTGACACTTTCTTGGGACGGCTGAGTATTATAGGAGTTTTTGTAAGAATTTCTCAGATGTTATATTGCCTCTCACAAATCTCATCCATAACTCAGTTCCTTTTGTGTGGTGTTCTAGCTGTAAGGCTGCTTTTGAGGCTGTTAAGTTGCTTTTATGTTGTGCACCTCTTCTTTCTGTTCCCAATTTCAAGAAACTCTACAAACTTGAAGTAGATGCCAGTGGTATTTCCTCATTCAGGAAGACACTCATGGGAAAGATAGCTGGGTATTATAGCTTCTTCTCTCATAAGTTTAACCACCATCATTTGAACTCTAGCACTATTCGGAAGGAATCCTTTGACCTTTTGCTTGCTCTCCAACATTTTGAGGTTTAATATTGATTCTAGCTCTGATCCTGTCACTGGTTTTACAGACCACAGCCCCCTTGTGTTTTGATATTGCATCAAAGAGCAACCAACAGCTCAGGTGGTCCTCATTGATTGTATGACATTTTAACATAAATATTCAACATAAGAAGGGAACTGAAAATGTATTGGTTGACTCATTATTTTGGTGCCATTTTAGAGGAAATTGTGAGCCTGATGTTCAATCTTAAGGTGTAACGTACTCAATTGTATTGCTAGTGGAACTGGTTTCCTTGTATTTGTTTATAATGTGACTGCTGGCAAAAGCAGGAGGATGAATTCAAAAGTGTATAGAGCTACCGGTATATTATCTGCTCAGATTCAGCCAAATACCTCAAAACACATTGGCTGGCACTTCACAGTGCAGATGGACAATGACCCGAGGCATCCTTTGGAAGCAACCCAAGACTTTACTAAGGCAAAGAAGTGGAACATTGTGCAATGGCCAAGTCACTCACCTGATCTGAATCAAACGGAGCATGCATATCATTTGTTGAAGGCAAAACACCTCAAGAATAAGCAGGAATTGAAAACAGCTGCAGTAAAGGCCTGGCAGAGCATCACCAGTGAAAAAAACAAAAAACAAAACAAAACAGCATCTGGTGATGTCTATGAGTTTCAAACTTCAGGCAGTCATTGACTGCAAAGGATTTCCAACCAATACAAACAATGATAATTTCATTTATGTTTATGTTAGTTTATCCAATTACTTTTGCACACATATAAAGTGCTGTCATTTTTAAACCATTCATCTGATTTGGATGTAAATACACTAAAATTAAAGTCTGTACTTTGAGCACATTATTTATTATTTAATTTCAATATAGTATAGTAGATGGCTAAAGTGCCGTTAAATTTAATCACTGTACACTGAATTTAAGCAGAGCACATTTTCAGAGCACCATTTTACTTTGCAGTGTGATTTTTTAAACTTGCAGAATCATAGGAAAAATATTTTCTTGATAGATTTTCCTGCCATTAACATATCTTTGAAAACCCAAATATAGCAGCTCTCTAACATTATATCTTCTTGTAGGCAGGCGTACAGGAAGTGACAAATTGTGGACAGGAAATTAGGCCAACAAGGAAAATATTAAGGTTTAGGCAATACATTCTTGAAATTATGCTGCGACAGAAAAATAACATGTTTAACTCATTGAGCACTTTTTAAAATAACATTTTCACTCTGGAAGAATTTAGAATGATTTATTTCTTCTTTCTTTCTCTCATTTCTAAGTCATTGTCGCTTATGTCTGTCTTCATTATATATATATATATATATATATATATATATATATATATATATATATATATATATATATGTGTGTGTGTGTGTGTGTGTGTGTATTTGCTACATATTGAGGACCAGAAACCAGAACACATTTTTTTACCAATCAGCAGAGCACAGACAGGTCATTTTTGGGAAGTGAAAACATTTTGTCTGGTCCTCATTTCTTCGAAGGGTTTTGTGGTTTAAAACTTGGTTAGAATTAGTTTTAGGTTAGGGTAAGGGTTAGGCTTTCAGTTGTGATGGTTAAGGTTAGGATAAGGGACTAGGGAAAGTAGGGAAAGGTGTTCCCACAAAGACAGAAGTACAAGAAAGTGTGTGTGTGTGTGTTATCTCATCTCATTCTCTCTAGCTGCTTTATCCTGTTCTACAGGGTCACAGGCAAGCTGGAGCCTATCCCAGCTGACTACGGGCGAAAGGCGGGGTACACCCTGGACAAGTCGCCAGGTCATCACAGGGCTGACACATAGACACAGACAACCATTCACACTCACATTCACACCTACGGTCAATTTAGAGTCACCAGTTAACCTAACCTGCATGTCTTTGGACTGTGGGGGAAACCGGAGCACCCGGAGGAAACCCACACGGACACGGGGAGAACATGCAAACTCCACACAGAAAGGCCCTCATCGGCCACGGGGCTCGAACCCGGACCTTCTTGCTGTGAGGCGACAGCGCTAACCGCTACACCACCGTGCCGCCTGTGTGTGTGTTATATTGGGACAAAATTATGGTTCTCAGACCAACAAGTATGCTTGTAATTGAGGTCCTACAAGGTGATAAATGTGGAGAACTTCATTACCATGATGTTGTAGAGGCGGATGAAGTAGGAGCGCTGAGGATTGTCCTTTACAAAGCAGAGCACACCTGTATGCTGCAGACTCCAGCTGTTGGGGCTGTGTGGCAGGGCCATGAACAACTGCACCACTGTTGTACACAGAGACTAGACAATACAAACACACAGGACAACACAAAGCAGACATATGATTGTATAGTAACACATGATATGCTAATAATCACAACAGTGTGTGTTTCTGCGAATATGTTGTGTTTGCACTGGTGATGAATATTTTTCTAAGAAGCCGATTGCAAATCAGGTGCATTACTGACTACATGGTAGATGAACCATGACAGGAAGTGTCTAGAGCACACTTCCTCTGTCACCCCTGCCCACTGCTTACAAAGAAGGCTTCGAAGTGAAGTACATGGTTGTTTTCACACCTCAAGACACACAGCTAGCTCAAGCATCAGCACACACACACACACACACACACACACACACACACACACACACACACACACACTTGTTCTTCTATCTTTATGAGGACCTACCATTCATTCTGTGCCTAAATCTAACCCTTACCTTAATCTCAATAACTGAAATAATACAAAACTATTTTCCTCATGGTAACTAGTCAAATGTCACCACAAGGATATTTGGTGCCTGACAAGATAAAAAAACATGGCCACCCAACTCATTCCGCCAGCACTCCAACAGATATTATAACCCCAGTCAGTTCAGGCTCCAGATGTACAGTACTAATCATATTTCCCATGCAAAATTTGCTTAAACTAGAGCAAGTCAGCTCTGCATTGCACTGGACCGAGTCTTCTCAGTGCAGCAGATTTAAAACAGAGGAAGCTCTTATTGTAGTAGCGTCTTCACACGATGCGTTATATGTAAAATACTCATCCACTAAAATATTTTCTGTTGTTCTGAATCCAACAACGTTTTGTACGTAAACATTTTGACAGCATAGTTTTACAATAAGTCAGTTTTACTTTTCAATATTACGTGGTTAACTTTTTCAGAAATGTGCATGACGTTCACATGCCGAAATTGAGACTAAAGCCTCAATGAAAAATACTGACATGAAGAGAAGTTAAAAATGAGTAAAAAAGAATCATTACTATGGAAAACAGCCAGCATGTTATTGTGGATGTATGCATTACAGGTTTTATGGTTGTAATGCTCAGTAATGGACCTACGGAGGAAGCTTAAGAAGAACTTCCCTATGAATAACTGAATTGGGATGAGCACATAAAAATAATTGTGTTTTTTGTCCCCTAAATAATGTACTCTTTTATATTAGCCACAGTAACCTGGTTATTCCTTGTCATTTTCTAATTAACACACAAATATCAAATACTTTATGCTCATATACACTGAAACTTGACTCATTTAGCTAAAAATCAGCACTCAATGTTGGAATTTTTCTAAAATCCCCAAATCACTCAGCATTTCTTGACCAATGACCAAAGAGGATGAAAAAAGCTAAATATTATAATAAGCCTTTTCTTTTACAATACACTTTCGTACATCTGGACAAAGACAGAAATCCAAACATTTCTGAAGATTTTCTTATTCATTTTAAGAGAATATATTATTTCACCAGAGAATGTGACAGCGTTACAAAGCTTTATATCTTCATCCAGAATTCCACATCCATTATTACGTAAACATCCATATACTTGAGAATCTACTAACAACCATCATGAGAAACATGTGGCTTATGGTTATATTTCTTTCACAGCCTTCGAACCAGAATTGTCCTTGTGTTTTGCAACAAACATCAAACTACTAACTCCAGCTTCATCTGCTCACATACCATTTCTCGTTAAATTGATATTAGGGCCTGGTTGAACCCACTGAGCATTAGTGTGCAGTTAGTGTTCCTTCCCTTTCTTTCATTTCTTAATTTTTTTTTTCTTAACATTACCAGTACAATGCTAAAACTGCAGTGGTTCTAGTCCTTTCCAAGAAGCTGGAAGGTTGTGAGTTCAAATCCCATAACTAAGGCCAAGTTTACATTAGACCGTATCTGTTTTTTGATTTTTCTAGTGCTTTTAATACCCTACAACCTCACATTTTAGCCAAAAAGCTTTATGGTTTTAATCTTCACAAATCCACTGTAAGTTGGATCACTGACTACCTCACATGTAGACCGCAATATGTAAGAATACAAAATAGCACTTCTGAGACTATTAAGACAAACATAGGGGCACCACAAGGAACGGTGTTATCTCCTTTTTTATTTACTTTATACACCTCTGACTGCAGACATAGTAGCTCCTCTTGTCATCTTCAGAAATTTTCAGATGACTCTGCCTTGGTGGGATATATTAATAAAGACAACTATGCAATATACCAGGCAGAGGTGGATAGCTTTGTTAGCTGGTGTGAAGCTGCCCATCTTATTTTAAATGTTGACAAGTGCAAGGAGCTAATCATTGATTTCAGGAAAAAAAAGAAATGTGCCAGTCACAATACTTATTAATGATCGCCCAGTAGATGTTGTGACATCATACAAATACCTTGGCATCCACCTTGATAACAAACTGGATTGGAAGATGAACAGTAATATTATTTTTAAGAAGGCCCAGTCCAGACTATTTTTTCTTAGAAAGTTGAGATCTTTTGATTTGGGGAGACCAATCTTAAACATATTTTATCATGGAATTGTGGCAAGTGTTTTATTTTATGCTGTTGTATGCTGGGGAGGAAACATGACACTGGAGGACAGGAACAAATTAAATAAGCTTATTAAGAAAGCAGGGTCCATCACAGGCATATGTTTGAGTACAGTTGAGCAAATTCTAGAGGAGCGGGTGATGAGGAAGGTGAACAGTGTCATGTTGAAAAATGATCACCCACTGTACAGCCTATTTGTGAGGAGTGGAAGGAGTCAAAGGCTCCTTCTACCCAATTGCTCCACTGAACGGTTTAGGAGGTCTTTTATTCCTGCAGTGATAAGACTTCTTAACAAAAACTGCTAAGTACTTTTAATCTTGTAAGTATTCAACTGCGCTTTTAATGGCAGTTTTAGAAAATTGCTGTGATTCTTTGGGAGTTTTATGATGAACTGTTTTTATATTTTATTTTTATTTTTTATATCTTTATCTATTTATATTTCTCCTTCTATTTATGATGTGGTTGTCCTGTCTTACTGTTATGTGTTGTATGTATGGTCAGGTGGCGTTAAATTTCCCCCTTGGGGATTAATAAAGTTCCTCAATACAATCTGTCTCGTTTTCTTCGCGGATGCACTGTCCGTTTACATTAAAACGCCTGGAAACGCCAGGAAACGGGAATCCGCCAGGGTCCACGTATTCAATCCAGATCGTGTCTGGTCCGGTGCTGTGTAAACATTGAGAATACGCGGATACGCTGTGCTGAGCTCTAGCTGGCGTCGTCATTGGACAACGTCACTGTGACATCCACCTTCCTGATTCGCTGGCATTGGTCATGTGACGCGACTGCTGAAAAACGGCGCGGACTTCCGCCTTGTATCACCTTTCATTAAAGAATATAAAAGTATGAAAATACTGCAAATACTGATGCAAATACTGCCCATTGTGTAGTTATGATGGTCTTTAGGCTTGTCATCCTTCCACTTGCAAGTGGTAAGTGACTTGCGCACAGCTGCTCAGTCCTGAATCACTGCTCGTGCGCTTCACTCGCGCGCTCTGTGAGCTGCGCAGGGCCGGAGTGCGCACCCTCCAGAGGGCACTCGCTGTTCAGGGCGGAGTGATTTGGAGCGCAGCCACTGAGGAGGAAGCGATGAGCCGCACTGACACATTTCAACTTACGTGCCGAATTAGTCATGTGATTAGCGTATCCGTGTATTGGCGTTGCTGTGTGCACGTGAATCGTGTATTGGTGTTGCTGTGTGCACGCTAATCGTTTTTAAAAACGTTAATCTGATGATCCACTGATACAGTCTAATGTAAACCCCACCTAATACAGAGCCACTGTTTTGTCTCATCTCATCTCATTATCTCTAGCCGCTTTATCCTGTTCCACAGGGTCGCAGGCAAGCTGGAGCCTATCTCAGCTGACTACGGGCGAAAGGCGGGGTACACCGTGGACAAGTCGCCAGGTCATCACAGGGCTGACACATAGACACAGACAACCATTCACACTCACATTCACACCTACGGTCAATTTAGAGTCACCAGTTAACCTAACCTGCATGTCTTTGGACTGTGGGGGAAACCGGAGCACCCGGAGGAAACCCACGGGGAGAACATGCAAACTCCGCACAGAAAGGCCCTCGCCGGCCACGGGGCCCGAACCCGGACCTTCTTGCTGTGAGGCGACAGCGCTAACCACTACACCACCGTGCCGCCTGCCACTGTTTTGTACTTGGGAAAAGGTCCTTAATGAACAACTGGTCAGCTTTGTGCTTGGATCTCTTCTACCTCATTCATAAGTCACTTTGAACGAAAGCAAGTAAATAAATGAGCATGCAAAGTTAATACACAAAGAAAAATAACGTCTCATCTCTCTCCCTGCAATCAGGAGCACTGAATATCTGGTTAATATATCAGGAATCAGAAGATAGAAAATATAGAATAAAAAATTGGAAAAGAAAATTGAGATATATCATGGTCAAGCTAAAAATATGCAACGTCATCAAGAGCTCAAAAGTCGCATCAAAGTAAGCATTCTCTATCAATATTCAAGCTCACTTTGATTAAATTGAATAAGCAGTAATAACTAATTAGCTGTAATTACTTACATTTCAGGCTTTTTTTAATGAATGTTCAATGCATATTTTTATACATGATTTGGTGCTTACTGTATATAATTAATCTAAAATCTACAACCACAATTAATTCAGAGCAGTAAACTGCAGTTTTCATTGTAGTATGAAGATCAGCACTCACACAGAAGATCCTGTCCCCCAAAACTCACCTCACCCCATGAGAGGCTGTGTACTTACCTCACACCTCCTGCCCAGCAGATCCTGCAGTTTATTATTCTCCTGAAGAGTGAGCAAACAGCTGCTCACCTTCTCCTGACTTTTCTCTTTTGACCTGCGCTTCATGACCTGCCACTGGCACTTAGACTCCACTTAACCCGAAATCAGTTTCAGAGCTCCAAAAGAAAGCAGGGTCTCACTTTTTTAGCTCGGCAGACCCTGCAAGGCACAAACAAGTTTCTCTTCCTTCTTCTGTCGTATAGCTAACAGCAAACCGTGGCTTCTCACAGGAAGTGGACAAGCACATTGTTTTTTTTTCCTATTTTCACACACTGACTCGCACCATTGCTCACACACTGATGTTTTATTACTTTACGATATCACTACAAGGCCCAAAATATTTTTGACGTGCAGCAAAGTTGTTTTATCCTTCCTGTAGATTAGATTCACCATACTTATGAATTCAACTTCATAACATGAATTCTATCACAAACATAGAATGTTTTACCACTGACTTTGAATGACAGTGGAACAGGAAGTGCCACTGAAATAACAGGAAGTGTCATTAATATAACAAAGTTGAAGTGGTTTTCTGAGACATTAACTGCAGCTGCAGTTTATGATGTTTCATTGTTATTATGTATTTATGCAAGGCACATACTATGGTGTTGTCCCAGAGGGAGCTGTAGTATAATTTCTCTTCTAGTCTACTTTAACGTGTACAGTTGAAAACTGATAGGCAGGTTTTTTTTCTAACCCTGAGTGACTACAGATCACCACATTTTGCTCTTTCCCAGCTCATAAATAAAGCAGTCAGGATCACTGAATATTGGGAACTCCAAGAGAGCTGGTCTTAGCTTAGAAAAGTGAACGCATTGGGTTTGGGCATGCTTTCGAATCTGTTGTGGTTTCTTTCACTTTCACATCCCATTATCTATACCACTTATCTGTTCAGGGTCACAGGGGGTAGGGGTGGGTGTCAATCTTAGCTGACTTCAGATGAGAGGCAGGGTTCACCCTGGGCAGGTTGCCAAAATCTTGCAAGGCTCACACAGAGACGATTGATTGATTGATTGATTGATTGATTGATTGATTGATTGATTGATTGATTTACTTTATTGATCCCAAGCTGGGAAATTATGTTACAGCAGCAAGTTATCAGACATGCAAAAAGAAAAAGACACACTGCACACCATAAAATAGAATTTTAAAAAATCCCAAGAACAAGCCAACTAGACAATATACAGATAAAAATGGAACGATGAACAGCCATTCACAGTTCACACTCACATTCACACCCATGGGTAATTTAGAGTAGCCAGTTGAATTAATCCACATGCCTTTGGGCTGTTGGAGGAAACCACAACACACAGGCATGAGGAGAACATGCAAATGCCACAACTGTTGTGAGGCAACAATGCTAAACACTGCACAACTGTGCCGCCCTTCACTAAATCTATTATTAAGTACTAAATCCATCCATCCATTATCTGTAGCCGCTTACCCTGTCCTACAGGGTCGCAGGCAAGCTGGAGCCTATCCCAGCTGACTACGGGCGAAAGGCGGGGTACACCCTGGACAAGTCACCAGGTCATCACAGGGCTGACACATAGACAACCATTCACACTCACATTCACACCTACCGTCAATTTAGAGCCACCGATTAACCTAACCTGCATGTCTTTGGACTGTGGGGGAAACCGGAGCACCTGGAGGAAACCCACGCAGAGAACATGCAAACTCCCCACAGAAAGGCCTTCGTCGGCCGCTGGGCTCAAACCCAGAACCTTCTTGCTGTGAGGCAACAGTGCTAACCACTACACTACCGTGCCACCTATTAAGTACTAAATATTTTATTTATTTAATATTTTTACACAACTCATCCATTATCTGTAGCCACTTATCCTGTGCAGGGTCACAGGCAAGCTGGAGCCTATCCCAGCTGACTATGGGTGAGAGGCGGGGTACACCCTGGACAAGTCACCAGGTCATTGCAGGACTGCACATTGAGACAAACAACCATTCACACCTACGGTCAATTTAGAGTCACCAGTTAACCTAACCTGCATGTCTTTGGACTGTGGGGGAAACCGGAGCACCCAGAAGAAACCTACACAGACATGGGGAGAACATGCAAACTCCACACAGAAAGGCCCCCACCGGCCGCTGGGCTCGAACCCAGAACCTTCTTGCTGTGAGGCAACAGTGCTAACCACTACACCACCGTGCCACCTATTAAGTACTAAATATTTTATTTACAAATCAGTTTCATGTAAAACACACACACACACAAGTAAATGGTGCAGTAGAGTGGCCTGCAGTTGCCTCATACACCTTTAGCCTCTCTTATTTGATCCATGACCTCAGATAACTGTGAGAAGTTTCACATGTTCTCCTTGTGTGTGCATGGGTTTATTTCAGGTTCCCTGGTTTCTTCCCACCATGCAAAATCCTGCCAGAATTCCCACCTTGCATCCAGTGTTCCCAGAATAGGTTCTGGAATCACTGCAACCCTGACCAGGATAAAGTGGTTATTGAAAATGAATGAATGAATGAAGACATTTTCATATATTCCATACACTCTGATAAAAAGCTTACATAAGCTAATTTTTTTGGGTTTGGCCCTCTCACAGAACCCTGAATAGAAGCATAGCTATAAAATTCCACCCCCCCAAAAAAAAGAAATTATTGTAAACTTGCTTAAGAAATATAATTTGGAAACACTGTTATGCTTTAAGGGGTGGCACGGTGGTGTAGTGGTTAGCACTGTTGCCTCACAGCAAGAAGGTTCTTGGGTTTGAGCCCAGCGGCCAACAGGGGCCTTTCTGTGTGGAGTTTGGATATTCTCCCCGTGTCTGCGTGGGTTTCCTCCAGGTGCTCTGGTTTCCCTCACAGTCCAAAGACATGCAGGTTAGGTTAATTGGTGGCTCTAAATTGACCGTAGATGTGAATGATTGTTTGTTTCTATGTCTCAGCCCTGCGATGACCTGGTGACTTGTCCAGGGTGTACCCTGCCTCTCACCCATTGTCAGCTGGGATAGGCTCCAGCTTGCTTGTGACCCTGTAGGACAGGATAAAGTTATGCTTTAAATAATGTTTGCCAACCCTAGAGGGCATTATTGTATAAAGTCTCATTTAATTTACCCTCACATTGTGGTTTGATGACTGAAGAGACTACAGGGAGGATATAGATTAGTGTTTCACAGAACTGTCTACAAGGAACCCAGAATTTTCCCACATTCTCACTTAGTTCCCAGCTCCAAATATACTTCAACTAAGCAGCCAGGACCAATAAATACCTGGTTCAAGTGTGTAACTGGTTTAGTGTTTAGTGCTTGTTTTCTTGCTGTTTCTTTCTGGAACCTGAACATAAACCATTATTAGAAAATAAACAGTTAAACAAGATGTCAAAGAAAAAAAATGCACAGAATACCTGCTGAATGTTCAAGCCTTGCATACACCCTTATAAAGGGTTTTTAAAAGGATATTTTCCTGATACTGTATATATTCTTCAGAAATGGAGCTCTTTCTGAAAATACTGTAGGGCTCTCTAAAAAAACATTAAGGGTTGAACCAGAAATATTCCACAAAAATGTTCCCCCATTTATAACAAACCTTAATTAAATGTAACCTTTCATTTAGTTACTAAAGCCAAAACCCATCACTGTCTAAATATATGCCTAGTCAATAAAACACACCCAAATTATTATTTCTACATATATCTTCTAAATACAGTGTCCTCCACGATTATTGGCACCCCTTGTAAAGATCAGTAAAAAGGGTTAGAAAAATCCACCTTTTGGTGAAGTTGCTTCATCACACACTGAAAAAAATGAGAAAAATCCAACCTTTAATTGAAATAAATTTATTCAAAGAAAAACAAATTCCTCATCAAGAAATAATTATTTTCCACAAAAACACATGTGCCACTATTATTGCTACCCCTGCATTTAATACTTTGTACAACCTCCCTTTGCCAGTAAAACATCACTGAGTCTCTCCTGTAACATTTTATAAGGTTAGAGATACAGAGCAGGGCATCTGAGACCATTCCTCTTTACACAATCTCTCCACATCATCCAGGGTCCTCGGCCCTGTCTTGTGCTCTCTCCTCTTCAGCTCAGCCAACAGGTTTTCAATGGGGTTCAGGTCAGGGGACTGAGATGGCCATGGCAGAAGCTTGATTCTGTGGTCCGTTAACCATTTTTGTGTTGATCTGGACATAGGCTTCGGATCATTGTCCTACTGGAAGATCCAGTGACGACCCAGTTTTAGTTTCCTGGCAGAGGCAGACAGATATTGATTTCAAATGTCCTGGTATTTCATGGAGTCCATGATGCCATGTACCCTAACAAAGTCTCCAGGGCCTTTGGAAGAAAAACAGCCCCAAAACATCACAGAACCTCCACCATATTTTGCAGTGGGGATCGGGTTCTTTTCATTATAGCCATCCTTCTTTTTACGCCAAACCCACCTTGAGTGTTTTATTGCCACAAAGCTCCATATTTGTTACATCAGAACACAGTTTCAGTCAAAGTTGTAGTAGCATTTCACAAACTTCAGGTGCTTATGTTTGTGGTTAACTGACAGAAAAGGCTTTTTTCTGGCAAACCTTCCAAATAATCTGTTGGCATGGAGGTGGTGTCTGATGGTGGTTTGGGAGACTTGGAAGCCTCAAGATTTTACTTTTTCTTGTAATTCACCAACAGTGACCCTTGGAGATTTGTTTTGCTTCTCTTACCATCCTCCTTACGGTACAGGAAGACAAAACAAACTTGGGTCCTCTTCCAGGCAAGTTTGTAATAGTAACAGTTGGTGTCCACTTTTTTATTATTGCCCAAACAGTAGAAATGGGCATTTTCAGGTGAGTAGCTATTTTCTTTTATAATAATTCCCTGACTTATGAAGATCAACACACTTCACCCTCATTGGGTTTGTGTGTTCTCTTATCTTTCCCATGTTGATGCTTGACTAAGGGAATTTGGCCTCTGTGTCACTTCATATTTGTCCCCCAGTTAATCAGGAAGTCATGGATTACCGCTTGAAAGTTCCTACACACTCCAATCAGCTCAAACATGTACAATATAAATGGGAAACATGCTTTAGTTGCATTGTGTTCACTATAATTTAAAGGGGTATTAATAATAGTGGCACATGTTTTTGTTGAAAATAATATTTCTTGATTAGGGATTTATTTTTCTCCGAGTAAATTTATTTCAATTAAAGGTTGGATTTTTCTCGTTTTTTCAGTGTGAGATGAAGCTACTTCTCGAGTTTATGAAACACCGGCGCTTTGAAGTGGTGCTCCGGAGCCTCATTTGAAATGAGGCTGTCATGTGACTGATGGAAATAAAGCTTCATTATCTCACTGACACATCATACAGGCCTCAAAAACAACATCCTGTCCCATAGCAGGTATCTGGTTAATGCAACGTCTTATAGCCCATGCCTATATGTATGTAATTTTTTTCAATGTTGTGTGTTGTTCATGAAATACTACTAATAAAAACAATGATGACCCTGTTGTCTGAATGTAAATTACGACACCCTGCTAGACTCAACCACTGTTCCCATAGAGAATAAAAGTCCTTTCTCCACTACAAAATTGTTTGCTGCTGCAGGTCAAGAGCAGTTACAGGTCAAGAGCTTCAGTTAATGTTCACATCAAACATCAGAATGGAGAAAAATTGTGATCTCTGTGACTTTCACTGAGGCATGGGTGTTGGTACCAGATGGGCTGGTTTAAGTATTTCAGAAACTACTGATCTCCTGGGGTTTTCACACAACAGTTTCAGAGTTTACACAGAATGGTGTGAAAAAAACAAAACACTGAATAAGAGACTATTCTGTTGGCGGAAGCACCTTGTTGATAAGTTAAAATCCGAAATAAATTAAAACTTGCGCACCAAATTCTTGTTTTTCTTTTCTATTAAAGGTGACTGATGTACAATCATTCTGCCTCAGAAAAAGAATAAGGCAGTCATTTTTTAATGACAATGGCCCAGGCCCTTCTCTCTCTCTCTCTCTCTCTCTCTCTCTCTCTCTCTCTCTCTCCCCCCTATCATCTTCATTTAATATCTTACATGAGCTTATCATATCAGATGATTATTTATGAGAACAGTTGTATGCATAATTTCTGCAGATTCAGATGATCCACCACAACTCAAAAAAAAAAAAATCCCATGGAGTAAAGAGGAAAAAGAGGCAGTGTGGCATCATTTGAGCAAGTATTTGACTCTCTGAAGGGTACTAGGAAAAAAAACAAAAGTGTGTGATCTATGTCTTGCAGCTGAACCAGACCTAAACCGAAGATCATGGAAGGATGTAAAAAATCTCATATATAATTCTATATGTACAAAATATTGGATCATTTTCTTCAATAAATAAATGACCAAGTATAATATTTTGTCTCATTTGTTTAACTGGGTTCTCTTTATCCACTTGTAAGACTTGTGTGAAAATCTGATGATGGTTTATGTCATATTTATGCAGAAATATAGAAAAATCTAAAGGGTTCACAAACTTTCAAGCACCACTGTACGTGCTAATCTAAACTCATCTCTTGAAATCTCTGATATAATTCTATCAGTACAAAAAGAAAGTTCTCAGGCAGAGCAAATATTGGACAAATTGAGGTCAATGAGCTCTTGTTCTTACATAATGTTCATTTTCTGACATCAAAAGTGCTAATATTATGCACAAAAATGTACCTCTAAATATTTTGGATTTTTCTTTTAACATTTAATTTTTTTGGTGTGTGTGTGTGTATTCATTTTTGGTGCATAGATATTCTCATAATGGCTTTTTGAGTTTTCATGCCATGGAAAGCTGCACTACTTTTAATAAAACTTTGCACCAAACGTATTAATTTGCATGATAAAGATGGCATCTTAGCATTTTAAGCTCCTATGTTAGAGATGCACTTTTTTTTTTGCACTATAAGAATTACAGTGGTGCTTGAAAATTTGTGAACCCTTTAAAATGTTCTATATTTCTGCAAAAATATGGCCTAGAATATCATCAGATTTTTACACAACCCCTAAAAGTAGAAGAAGAGTAGATATACTTGGCCAATTAAAGAAATGAGACAAAAATATTATACTTGGTCATTAAGGAAAATGATCCTGTGGCAGCGGGGATGTGGTCAAGCGTCGGTCTGTGAAGGGAGGGCAGAGTCAGGGAAGGTAAGTGGCAGAATCACTGCACCTGACGGGAATTAACCTGTGTTTGTGTGTCTTCCCCAGTGACTGCGCCCTATAAGAGGAGAGGGAGAGCAGAGGAATGGAGCTCTCCCGACCAGAACACATGTGTGTGTGGCGTGTGTGTGTATGAGCGAACGTGTAAAAGCTGAAAAGCTGAAAATAAAAGAGTTATTGAGACCTCAGTTCTGGCCTGCCGTGCTTCTGTGCTCCACCCACCTGGTATAATACTACAGTGGTGCTGAAACCCGGGACAGTGCAGAAGGGAACGGCCACATGGAGTCCTCCCCTTTCCAGGACCTGGTCCATGCCCTCGCCACGGCCCAACAGAGCCAGCACCAGGCGCTGATCACCCTCCGGAAAGAGCAAGAACAATGCTTCGAAGCCCTGGTGCTGGCACAACAGGAAGATAGCCAGGCATTCCGGCACCTGCTCGCGTCGGTGGGGGCCCCGATCACCACCGCCACGGCCCCTCCTCACCTCACCCTAATGAAGATGGGTCCGTAGGACGACCCCGAAGCCTTCTTCGCTCTTTTCGAGCAGGCAGCCGAGGCGTGGGGTTGGCCGGTGGAACAGCGCGCGGCGCGCCTCCTCACCCTACTAACGGGTGAGGTGCAGCTGGCCGCGCTACAGCTCAATGCCGACAGCCGGCTGGTCTACGCCGACCTCCGCAGGGCCGTCCTCCAGCGTGTGAGTCGCACCCCGGAGCAGCAGCGGCAGCGCTTCCACGCGCTGCGCCTGGAGGAGGTCGGCCGGCCGTTCGCGTTTGGCCAGCAACTCCAGGACGTCTGCCGGCGGTGGCTGAGGGCCGACAACTGTGATGCCAAGGGAATCATCGATCTGGTGGTGCTGGAGCAATTCGTCACTCGACTTCCGGAAGGAACCGCAGGAGTAGGTCCAGTGCCATTGCCCGGCGTCGCTGGATCAGGCCATCAAGCTGGCGGAGGACCATATGGCAGCCGTTTTGAAGGCAGGACAGTGTGTCTCCCCTTCTCCCCTCTCCTCTCTCTCTCTCTCTCCCCCCCTTCTGTTCCTTGTCCTCATCCCATTCCCTCACCGCGGAGGCGGGGGCCGGCTCCACCCCAGCCAGCCAGCCGCACCCGCGGTATCCTACCGTTTCCTACTTCCATGTCTGTGTCTTCCCCCCCTCAGGTGAGTGATCTCTGGAACACTGGTGCAGAGAGAGAGCCTGGGCCGGTATGCTGGCGCTGCAGGGAACTGAGGCACCTTCAGCATCAGTGCTTGGCGATGGAGGTGGGTGCGGTGGTCCGGATCCCCGACGTGCCAGGGACCGCCCTTGATCAGGCCAGAGCGTATTGCATATCGGTGAGTATTCAAGGGGATACGTATCAGGCTTTGGTGGAGTCCGGCTATAATCAGACCTCAATCCACCAAAGCCTGGTGCAAGACGAGGCATTGGGGAGAGCACAATTGGTGAAGGTGTTGTGTGTGCACGGGGATGTTCACAACTACCCTTTAGTGTCAGTCCACATTCTATTTCGAGGGGAGAAATTTAGAGTCCAGGCGGCGGTTAACCCACTCAATAATTTTGGGGACTGATTGGCCGGGATTCAGGGAATTAATGACACGTTTAGTGAAGAGTGGGGCCTGCCATAATTTAGCGGGGGGAGGTCCCGGTGTGGATTTGGCGGGAGCAGCTGTCACAGAGCCGTCCACGTCATCACTGCGTCAGAGTGAGGAGCAGCAGTTTCCTCCTCCCTCTCTCGGGGAATCCCTCGCAGATTTCCCATTAGAGCAGTCGTGAGACGAGACTCTGTGGCATGCATTTGACCAAGTGAGAGTAATCAATGGTCAAACACTCCAGCCAAACACCACCCCATCCCTCCCCTATTTCTCCATTTTTAAGGATAGATTATACCGAGTGACTCAGGACACTCAGACTAAGGAACCTGTAACTCAGCTTTTGATCCCAAAGAGCTGCCGGGAATCTATATTCCAGGCGGCTCACTTCAATCCCATGGCCGGACACTTAGGGCAGGATAAGACACTAGCCCGAATAATGGCCCGGTTCTATTGGCCAGGGATTCACGAATGCCAGTTAGTAAATCCAGCGGCCATTCCAAAAGCGCCTCTGCACCCTCTGCCATTAATCGAGACCCCGTTCGAAAGAATTGGGATGGATCTCGTCGGGCCATTAGATCGGTCAACACGAGGATATCGCTTTATTTTAGTTCTAGTGGACTATGCAACCCGATATCTGAAAGCAGCGCCTCTTCGCAATATCTCAGCATGCAGTATTGCGGAAGCACTCTTCCACGTCAACTCCCGAGTCGGAATCCCCAAAGAGATTCTGACTGATCAAGGCACTATGTTTATGTCACGCACACTGCGCGAACTGTATGGGTTACTGGCAATTAAGCCTATCCGCACCAGCGTTTATCACCCACAAATGGATGGCTTAGTCGAACGGTTCAACCACACCCTCAAAAACATAATTAAGAAATTTGTAAGCGAGGATGCACACAACTGGGATAAATGGCTTGAGCCCCTGTTATTCGCAGTGCGAGAGGTCCCACAAGCCTCCACAGGGTTCTCCCTGTTCTAATTATTATATGGGCATAAGCTGCGTGGCATTCTAGATGTGCTGTGTGAAAATTGGGAGAAGGGATCTTCAACATGTAAAAATGAAATTCAGTACGTTATTGACCTGCGCGCCAAACTCCACACCCTCACGCACTTAACCCAGGAGAATTTGCGGCAGGCCCAAGAACGTCAAGTACGTCTGTACAACAGGGGCACGTGCCTTAGGGAGTTCACACTGGGATATAAAGTACTCGTGTTGTTGCCCACATCGAGCTCCAAATTAATCGCCAGGTGGCAAGGACCCTTTGAGGTCACACGGCGAGTCGGGGACGTCAACTATGAGGTGAGGCGAACAGACGGGTGGGGCGTTACAGATTTACCACCTCAATCTGTTAAAACTTTGGAATGAGGAGGTCCCCGTGGCATTGGTGTCGGTGGTTCCAGAGAAGGCGGAGCTGGGGCTGGAGGTTCAAAAGGGAAAATTGACATCGCCCACCGCTCCAGTCCCCTGTGGAGACCACCTCTCCCTGACCCAGCTCACGGAGGTAGGCCAGTTGCAAACAGAATTTTCTGACGTGTTCTCGCCCCTGCCCGGCTGCACCCACCTCATAGAACACCACATTGAGACGCCCCCGGGGGTAGTAGCACGCAGCCGCCCTTACAGACTACCCGAACACAAGAAAAAGGTGGTTTGGGAAGAACTCGAGGCCATGCTCGAAATGGGCATCGTCGAGGAGTCCCACAGTGACTGGAGCAGCCCGGTGGTCTTGGTTCCCAAGGCTGATGAGTTGTTCTGGTTCTGTGTGGACTATAGAAACGTCAACACGGTGTCTAAGTTTGACGCGTACCCAATGCCTCGTATTGACGCGTTGCTCGATCAACTAGGCACGGCTCGCTTTTATTCGACACTGGATTTGACAAAGGGATATTGGCAGATCCCCTTGACTCCCCTATCCCGAGAGAAAATGGCCTTTTCCACACCGTTTGGCTTACACCAGTTCATCACACTTCCTTTTGGGCTGTTTGGGGCACCCGCTACGTTCCAGCGGCTTATGGATAGGGTCCTCCACCCCCATGCCACCTATGCAGCTGCATACCTGGACAACATTATTATTTATAGTAATGACTGGCTGCGGCACCTAGAACACCTAAGGGCCGTCCTTGGGTCGCTGAGGCGAGCGGTGCTCACAGCCAACCCGAAGAAGTGTGCGATTGGGCGGGTGGAAGTACGATATCTGGGCTTCCACTTGGGCAATGGGCAGGTGCGTCCCCAAATCAATAAGACAGCAGCGATTGCGGCCTGCCTGAGGCCCAAGACCAAAAAGGGGGTGAGACAGTTCCTGGGGCTGGCTAGCTACTATCGTAGGTTTATACCTAATTATTTGGACATCACCAGCCCACTGACTGATCTCACTAAAAAGGGGGCACCAGATCCGGTCCAGTGGATGGAGCAATGCCAGCGGGCTTTCTCTAAGGTAAAGGCTGCACTGTGTATTACACTCCCCTGACTTTTCTCTCCCCTTTGTTTTGCAGACAGACGCATCAGACAGGGGGCTGGGGGATGTTCTGTCCCAGAAGTTGGGAGGGGAGGACCGTCCAGTGCTGTACATCAGCCACAAGCTGTCGGTGCACGAGGGCAGGTACAGCACCATAGAGAAGGAATGCCTTGCCATCAAGTGGGCAGTCCTCGCCCTCCGCTACTACCTGCTGGGGCGCCCTTTCACCCTCTGGTCGGACCACACGCCCCTGTAGTGGCTCCACCGCATGAAGGATGCCAACGCGCGGCTCACCCGTTGGTATCTGGCACTCCAGCCGTTTAAGTTCGAGGTGGTCCACAGGCCGGGGGTGCAGATGGTCGTGGCGGATTTCCTCTCCCATCGGGGGGGGGGGGGGGGAGTCGGCTGCAGGCCGGACGGCTCCCCAGCCTGAGTCGGGCAGTGGGGGTATGTGGCAGCGGGGGCATGGTCAAGCATCGGTCTGTGAAGGGAGGGTGGAGTCAGGGAAGGTAAGTGGCAGAATCACTGCACCTGATGGGAATTAACCTGTGTTTGTGTGTCTTCCCCAGTGATCATGCCCTATAAAAGGAGAGGGAAAGCAGAGGAAGGGAGCTCTCCTGACCAGAACACGTGTGTGTGGCGTGTGTGTGTATCAGCGAACGTGTAAAAGCTGAAAAGCTGAAAATAAAAGAGTTATTGAGAACTCAGTTCTGGCCTGCCGTGCTTCTGTGCTCCACCCACCTGGTATAATACTACAGATCCAATATTACATATCTGTGAGTGGCAAAAGCATGTGAAACTTTGCTTTCAGTATCTGGTATGAACATCCACAAACATGTTGTGAAGATCAGAATTTAACAGATCTCTGTTCTTTAAATAGACCAGAGCACCTACTCACACCTGATTGTCATCCCATTGATTGAAAACACCTGACTCCAATTTCACCTTCACAAGTGTATCATGCGAACAAAGTGTATCATGGCACGAACAAAGGAGATTTCTGAGGACCTCAGAAAAAGCGTTGTTGATGCTCATCAGGCTGGAAAAGGTTACAAAACCATCTCTAAAGAGTTTGGACTCCACCAATCCACAGTCAGACAGATTGTGTACAAATGGAGGAAATTCAAGACCATTGTTACCCTCCCCAGGAGTGGTCAACCAACAAAGATCACTCCAAAAGCATGGCGTGTAATAGTCGGCAAGGTCACAAAGGACCCCAGGGTAACTTCTAAGCAACTGAAGGCCTCTCTCACATTGGCTAATGTTCATGAGTCCACCATTAGGAGAACACTGAACAACAATGGTGTGCATGGCAGGGTTGCAAGGAGAAAGCCACTGCTCTCCAAAAAGAACATTGCTGCTCATCTGCAGTTTGCTAAAGATCACGTGGACAAGCCAGAAGGCTATTGGAAAAATGTTTTGTGGACGGATGAGATCAAAATAGAACTTTTTGGTTTAAATGAGAAGTGTTATGTTTGGAGAAAGGAAAACACTGCATTCCAGCATAAGAACCTTATCCCATCTGTGAAACATGGTGGTGGTAGTATCATGGTTTGGGCCTGTTTTGCTGCATCTGGGCCAGGACGGCTTGCCATCATTGATGGAACAATGAATTCTGAGTTATACCAGCGAATTCTAAAGGAAAATGTCAGGACATCTGTCCATGAACTGAATCTCAAGAGAAGGTGGATCTTGCAGCAAGACAACGACCCTAAGCATACAAGTTGTTCTACCAAAGAATGGTTAAAGAAGAATAAAGTTAATGTTTTGGAATGGCCAAGTCAAAGTCCTGAACTTAATCCAATGGAAATGTTGTGGAAGGACCTGAAGCGAGCAGTTCATGTGAGGAAACCCACCAACATCCCAGAGCTTAAGCTGTTCTGTACAGAGGAATGGGCTAAAATTCCTCCAAGCCAGTGTGCAGGACTGATCAACAGTTAGCAGAAATGTTTAGTTGCAGTTATTGCTGCACAAGGGGATCACACCAGATACTGAAAGCAAAGGTTCACATACTTTTGCCACTCACAGATACATAATCCATCCATCCATCTTCTACTGCTTATTCAGATCCGGGTTGTGGGGGTAGCAGCCTAAGCAGAGCAGCCTAGACTTCCCTCTCCCCGGCCACCTCCACCAGCTCTTCCAGGGGAATACCGAGGTGTTCCCAGGCCAGCTGAGAAATGTAATCTCTCCAGTGTGTCCTGGGTCTGCTCCAGGGACTCGTCCCAGTGGGGCATGCCCAGAAAACCTCCCTTGGGAGGCGTCCAGGGAGCATCCTAACAAGGTGCCCAAACCACCTCAACTGACTCCTTTCGATGTGGAGGAGCAGCAGTTCTACTCCGAGTCTCTCCTGAATGACCAAGCTTTTCACCCTGTCTCGAAGGGAGAGCCCAGCCAGCCTGTGGAGAAAACTCATTTCTACCGCTTGTATCCGTGATCTCATTTTTTCAGTCACTACCCATAGCTCGTGACCATAGGTGAAAGTGGGAACGTAGATGGACCAGTAAATTGAGAGCTTTGCCTTTTGGCTCAGCTCTCTCTTTACCACAACAGACTGGTTTAGCGTCCGCATCACTGCAGACGCTGCCCTGATCCTTCTGTCCAACTCCCACTCCCCCTTACCCTCACTCATGAACAAAACCCCAAGATGCTTTAACTCCTCCACTTTAGGTAGCAACTTCCCCCTGACTTGAAGTAGGCACTCCACCTGTTTCTGGCTGAGCGCCATGGCCACAGACTTGGAGGTGCTGATCCTCATCCCAGCCACTTCACACTCAGCTGCAAACCGTCCCAGCGCATGCTGTAAGTCACAGATTGATGAAGCCAACAGGACCACATCATCCGCAAAAAGCAGAGATGTGATCCTGATGCCACCAAACCAGACACCCTCCGCCCCTTGGCTGCGCCTAGAAATTCTGTCCATAAAAGTTATGAACAGAACCGGTGCACTGTGGATTCGGGTCGGGGAATGGTCGCTGACTATCATTTGCGCTTATGCACCAAATGGTAGTTCAGAGTACCCGGCCTTCTTGGAGTCCTTGAGTGGGGTGCTTGACAGTCCACCACGAGGGGACTCCATTGTTTTACTGGGGGACTTCAATGCTCACGTGGGCAAGGACAGTGAGACCTGGAGGGGTGTGATTGGGAGGAACGGCCTGCCTGACCTGAACCCGAGTGGTGTTCAGTTGTTGGACTTTTGTGCCATGCACAGTTTGGCCATAAACACCATGTTTGAGCATAAGGGTGTCCATAAGTGTACGTGGCACAAGGACACCCTATGCCACAGATTGATGATTGACTTTGTAGTCATTCCATCTGATCTACAACCATATATCTTGGACACTCAGGTGAAGAGAGGAGCAGAGCTATCAACTGATCACTACCTGATGGCGAGCTGGATCAAATGGTGGGGGAGGAGGCTGGACAGACCGGGCAGGCCCAAATGAGTAGTGAGGGTATGCTGGGAACATCTGGCGGAGGCTCCCATCCATCGGATCTTCAACTGTCACATCCAGCAGAGCTTCAACTGCATACGGGGGGAGGATGGGGATGTTGAGTCCAAGTGGACCATGGTCCGCACCTCCATTGCTGAGGCGGCCATGCAGAGCTGTGGCTGCAAGGTTGTTGGTGCCTGTCGTGGTGGTAATCCCCGAACCTGCTGGTGGACACCTGTGGTGAGGGGAGCCGTCAAGCTGAAGAAGGAGTCCTATCAGGCTTGGTTAGCCTGTGGGTCTCCAGAGGCAACTGGCAGATACCGACGGGCCAAGCGGAATGTGGCTCTGGCAGTCACTGAAGCAAAAACTCGGGTGTGGGAGGAGTTTGGAGAGGCCATGGAAAGTGACTTTTGGTTGGCCTTGAAGAGATTCTGGCAAACTGTCTGGTGGCTCAGGAAAGGAAAACAGTTCTCTGTCCCGACTGTTTACAGCAAGGATGGAGTACTGTTGACCTCAACTGGGGACATCATCCAACGGTGGAAGGAATACTTTGAGGATCTCCTCAATCCCACCTTCATGTTGTCCAAGGAGGATACAGAGTCTGAGGGTGCTTGGGAGGACTTGCCTATCACAGGGGCTGAGGCTGCCGAGGTGGTTAAAAAGCTCCTCGGTGGCCGGGCTCCGGGGGTGGATGAGATTCGTCCTGAGTTCCTGAAGGCACTAGATACTGTTGGACTGTCTTGGCTGACACGCCTCTTCAACATTGCGTGGAGGTCAGGGACAGTGCCTCTGGATTGGCAGACTGGGGTGATGGTCCCCCTTTTTAAAAAGTGTGTTCCAACTATAGGGGGATCACACTTCTCAGCCTCCCTGGGAAAGCCTATGCTGGGGTGCTGGAGAGGAGAGTCTGGCCGATAGTCAAACCTTGGAATCAGGAGGAACAATGCAGTTTTCGTCCTGGTCGTGGAACACTGGACCAGCTCTTTACCCTTGCAAGGGTACTGGAGGGTACATGGGAGTTTGCCCAATCGGTCTACATGTGTTTTGTGGACCTGGAGAAGGCTTACGACCGTGTCCCTCATGGTGCCCTGTGAGGGGTGCTTTGGGAGTATGGGGTTCAGGGCCCACTACTGCAGGCCATTCGGTCCCTGTATGACCAGAGCAGGAGTTTGGTTCGCATTGCCGGCAGTAAGTTGGACTCTTTCCCGGTGCATGTTGGACTCTGCCAGGGCTGTCCTTTGTCACCGGTTCTGTTCAGATATGTAATATTGGATCATTTTCCTCAATAAATAAATGACCAAGTATAATATTTTTGTCTCATTTGTTTAACTGGGTTCTCTTTATCTACGTTCAGGACTTGTGTGAAAATCGGATGATGGTTTAGGTCATATTTATGCAGAAATATAGAAAATTCTAAAGGGTTCACAAACTTTCAAGCACCACTGTATGTGTGTGATTGGGATAACCAGATTTTGGATCTCCAGATGGAAAAAGAGAACCCAATGTAAAAAAAAAAATCACTTACCTTCCATGTGGATACCCCGGATGAGCCCCCAGGAGACTGTTAGGTTTTGAGCTGTCCGTACTGAAGGAGATTGAATTGACAAAGTATGATCTAGGAATGTAGACCTCTGCCGCCTAAGAGATTCTGCCTCACAGATCAATCTGGGAACAAAGAGTCACTGACACAGACACGGCTGCTCAGAGATATTTCTCAGTTTATTGTAGGACAAACATGAGTGTGTATATACCGTATATATACACATGCATACATATGAATATATATTTCACATTCAAGAGTGTGTTGTTGCTATGTGATTGGATG
Organism: Neoarius graeffei; assembly: GCF_027579695.1. NCBI lineage: Eukaryota > Metazoa > Chordata > Actinopteri > Siluriformes > Ariidae > Neoarius > Neoarius graeffei. The sequence goes on along the minus strand of NC_083578.1, from coordinate 62,985,805 downwards.
ATGATTTAACTGATGAAGCTAAGTTATCTAAATATAACGTAAATAGGTAATGAAGCATTTACCATTACATCACCTGTCAGGATCATAGTCCTATGAAAAGAAAGACATTCCTGGTCAACATAACCTTCAGTAAGCAGAGAGCAGAATGTGTGAGCAAAGATAAATCTCAAGGATTTAACTTAACCAAAACAAGTAGCAATCAGGACCGCCTGTACCAGTTTCAAGAACAAGTCAAACAAATATCTCTATCACCATGTTTTATGTGTTGATGCTTTGGACCATGAGCCCTTCAATTCGTTCTCCATACTCTTCTCTTCCCATAATTCTAATACAAGTTGATCTTGGCTTTATCTGTCCAGAGCTGGGCAGGCTTTCTTGCAAAGTTGAATCTGGCCCTTCTAATCTTGAGTATTGTCAGGGGTTTGCATCTTGAATAAACCCTCTGTATTTACTTTCATGAAAGTGTCTCTTGATTGTAGATTTTGACAACGATAGGCCTACCTCCTTGAGTGTTCTTGACTTGGCTAGATGTTGTAAAGGGGTTTTTTTCACCAAGGAAAGGATTCTACCATCATCCACTTTACTTGTCTTCCATGGTCTTCCAGACCTTTTGGTGTTGCTGAGCTCACTGGTGCATTCCTTCTTTTGAAGAATGTACCAAATTTTTTGACTTGGCCACTCCTAAAGTTTCTGTTACCTTTCTGATAGGTTTGGGTTTTGTTTTGTTTTGTTTTTTCCTAGCCTAATGATGGCCTCCTTCATTTGCATAAACACCTTTGGACCGCATATTGAGAGTTTCCATGAACAATTCCCAAATGCAAATTTGACACTTGGAATCAACACCAGACCTCTTGTGTCCTTAATTTGTCATGAAATAATGAGGAAACAGGCTATAACTGACCATGAAACTGCTTATTAGTCAATTGTCCAGTTACTTTTGAGCCTGTGAACAAGAAAGGACTATGTAAAAATGACTGTAATTCCTAAACAGTTAAAACTAGATGGCCTTTCAAGTTCATAAAATTGGTGAAATTTAGTTCCTTCTGAAATTGGGTCATTGTGATGCATGTTTATTTCTGTAATATCTAAAAAAAAAAAAAAAAAAAAACAGCCCATTCTGTGGCTGGGAAGTTATTTAATTTGAGGGGATTCCCTCACAAATAATGTGCATGAAATCGCTCGCTTCACACAGTCAAGCAGACAGAGGAAGTCCGTATGCGCATGCGCACGCTTACCTTCGTCTTCTTCTTCTTTTGGGTTTTACAGCAGCTGGCATCTAGTGTTGCATTACTGCCATCTACAGGTTTACCTCGACCGTGCACTGACAGTTGCATCATTCTGTCGCTAAACAAACAGCTGATCACACTGAGGTGCTCGCTGATTGCTGATATTTATTAGTTTGGTCCTGCATTTCCTTTCCTTTGCAATATATTGTCTTTTCTTCTCGCATTCCGTGACTGTAGTCAGTCTTTCCAGTCTCATGCGCATCCTCCATTTTCCTTTCCTATTTCAAATTTGTATCCCACAATGCCTTGCACAAACAGGGAAAGCCCACCACGTGATACATGACGTAGTATCTTGTATTGTGTCATGGTGAAGCAAGAAAAAATAGCAGAGAATTTAGGGCCACATGGCCCTAAATTCATTAATTGTTCTATTTAAAAAAAAACTAATAAAAATGGAAGTCTGTGATTCGAATTCAGTAGCTTTCAGTCCACTAAACAAAATTGGGTGTCAGGGAAAATTCTTATGACCTAAACTTGAAAAATCTGAAAGGCAGTCTACCTTTAATGCAATATTTTTGTTAAACCCTGTAAATTGAAGCTCAAAGTTGACACTTCAATCACATCTTGATGGATTCATTTTAAATGCATTGTGGTGATGTGCAAAGGCAAAATTACAAAAATGAAGTCACTGTCCAAATACTTATGGACCACAACTGTATAAACAACTGGAGTACCTATGTAGGTGTATTGAGGTATTCTCAAATGTTACCCAAACATTGCCTGGACACTGTAAGGCACTGTATTTAGGGCAAAACTCTCTCCTAGAACTCACACAAGTAAAAGAGCACACGTCACACCTGCTTTAGCATCTCTTCACTGGCTGCCAGCCCAGTTTCGAATTCATTTTTAAATTTTAGTTCTTTTAGAGCCTTGCATGGTCAAGCACCTTCTTACATATCTGACTTGTTAAAGTTTCACACCCCACCCGCAGCCTCAGGACATCTGGTCAGAGGTTACTAGTGGTTCCTCTCACTCACTTTAAGATCAGAGGGGACCAATCATTCCACGCAGTGGGGCCCAGACTGTGGAATGCATTACTTTGCTCTTTACGCTGCTTAAATTCTGTAGTTTCTTTTAAACAGCAGTTTAAAATGCTGCTATTCAAACAGGCTTTTAGTTAAACGAGGGTTGTTTTGGCTGTCTGACAAACTCCATTGTTTTTCTATGTATTTCACTCTATTGTATTGTACTTATTTAAAAGAAAGAAAGCACAACTTTATTTATTCACTTGTGAAATTTCCTCTCTGCATTTAACCCATCTGCATTTACTCTTACGATTTGTATTGAGGGTGGCACGGTGATGTAGTGGTTAGCACTGTTGCCTCACAGCAAGAAGGTTCTGGGTTCTTAATATCACCTCAAACTAAGTCCAAACTACCTGCTCACAGATTATACTGAATATCACTGTTCCTTCACTGATTTCAGGGTTTTTAATTTTTTATTTTAAATGCGACAGATCGCAAACAGCTTAAATTATATATATTTTGAAACCCTTGCTGTAAAATAATAAAACTAGAATTAAAATATTTGAAAAACTAATATTAGCTTAACTGTAAATTATGAATATACAGTAATTTACAGGCAAGCCTTTAAAAGTAATGTGTATTTTTATATAATCACAGAAAATTAAACCATACTCCTTTCGCCATAAACCAACTTTCCCTCCAAAATTTAATCACTGGAATAAAACCCACTGTAGAGTAAATTTTATATTAATTAATATTATGGATATGCTTTTGTAGTCACATATAAAGTGGTGATTAAAATTAAACCAGTTAGTATTTCGGTGAGCTGTGCAATGTGCAAGAAATTAACTTATAGTTGTTAATTGAGTCTAGTGGACATGAGAAGGTCATGAATGATTTACTATTGATCACTAATGACCCCATTTCATCCAGAGCAATTTTCCCACCAAAATTTGAACTGGCCAATGACAAAAATTCCTCTGCTGGGCAAAATGTAATGGATTAGGAGAGTGCAGAGGCTCAGAAAGACACAAAGACACACACACACACACACACACAGTGGCGTGCACAGACATTTTGGGGGGCAAGTGCTCTGGGGGGAAAAAAGGGCACTTTTTAGCGCATGTGGAACACCTTATTATAAAAGTCTGAGATTTAACCCTCCTCTTGTGTTCATAATCATATCAAAGTTTTGGGTATTTTTCTGTAGTTCCATCTTTAAAAAGTCTGATAAAGTCTGAAAGTCTGATCTTCCCGTCACTGACTTGAGTCTCAAGACTGTGTTTATTCACAGATTTCCGTGAGATCATCTTAAAATTTGTAACGAAATATACACACTCAATGGGCTCAACGGAGCTCTCCTTTATTTGCATAACGGCGTGCATACTAGCATAACGTGATATTCTTAATCATGTTATAAAAACAGGTCGGAATTGATGGAGAGTGGGGTTGCCTCAATGGTTTAGGCTACATTTAAAATGTTGTTCAGTTTGTTTCTCCATATGGAAAGGGAGCAAATAAGCTGGCAAAGGCTGCCATGTGCAGTTGTTTCTGTATGCGACGGGCTACTTCACGACAAAATAATTACAGCTTGGGCTTAGAGGGCAAACAATAAATTTTCACTCGATTCATGTGTTACCTGGCTGGTGGGGCAGAGGAAGAGCTGACTGACTGCCTGATGTGTTGTCTGCACTACGACAAGGCCGTGGCTTCCAGGACGCTATGCTGCTGCAACGTCACATTGAATGCACTGCACGCTTGTTCACGTGACAGAGCAAGAGAGACAGAGGTCCAGTGTGTGTGCGGAGGGGGCACACATCGGGACATTATTTTCACACACGCTTTTAATGCCCCAGCTTTTCTAAAAGATCATGTCGACATTGGCCTCAGTAAACTGTAAAAAAAAAAAAAATTCAAAAGGGCACTTTTTTGGACAGAGGGCAGAGGGGCAGGTGCTTGAGCACCACCTCGTGTCTGTCTGTGCACGCCACTGCACACACATACGTAAATTAACCACTAAAGTGAGGACCAAAAAAGTTTTTAGCAAAAATTATCATTATGATGATAATTAGGGTGAGTAGATTTGATTTTAAGGGATAATTTTGTGAGGACCAGGGCAAAGGCCATCACAACCAAAAAGGTCCTCACAAGAAAGGTGGGATGTCAAATATGAAAAGCCCTCCCCACACACACACACACACACACACACACACACACACACACAAAGTACCTGTATATCTGAGGTCATATACAATGTCTTTGCAAAAGTATTCATCCCCCTTTGTGTTTGTCCTGTTTTGTCACATTACAAGCTGGAATTAAAATGGATTTTGGGGGGCTTAGCACCATTTGGTTTACACAACATGCCTACAACATTAAAGGTGAAAATTGTTGTTTTTTATTGTGACACAAACAATAAGTAAGATGAAAAAAAACCAGAAATCTGGAGTGTGCATAGGTACCCCCCCCCCCCCCCCCCAAAAAAAAAAGTCAATACTTTGTAGAGCCATCTTTTGCTGCAATTACAGCTGCAAGTCTCTTGGGGTATGTCTCTATTAGCTTAGCACATCTAGTCACTGGGATTTTTGCCCATTCCTCAAGGCAAAACTGCTCCAACTCCTTCAAGTTAGATGGGTTGCGTTGGTGTACAGCAAACTTCAAGTTATGCCACAGATTCTCAATTGGATTGAAGTCTGGGCTTTGATTAGGCCATTCCAAGACATTTAAATGTTTCCCTTTAAACCACTCCAGTGTAACTTTAGCAATATATTTAGGGTCATTGTCCTCTGGCTGACTCAAACAGGTTTTCCTCCAGAATTGCCCTTTATTTAGTGCCATCCATCTTTCTTTCAATCCTGACCAACTTTCCTGTCCCTGCAGATGAAAAACATCCCCACAGCATGATGCTGCCACCACCATGCTTCACTGTAGGAATGGTGATCTCAGGGTGTTGGGTTTGCACCACACATGACATTTCCCATGATGACCACTCTGTGGAGTGTATGGCTTAAAGTGGTCCTATGGACAGATACTCCCATCTCTGCTGTGGATCTTTGCAGCTCCTTCAGTGTTATCTTTGGTGTCTTTGTTGCATCTCTGATTAATGCCCTCCTTGCCTCATATGTGAGTTTTGGTGGGCGGCCTTCTCTTGTCAGGTTTGTAGTGGTCCCATATTCTTTCCATTTTGCTATAATGGATTTAATGGTGCTCCCTGGGATATTCAAAGTTTGGAATATTTTTTATAACCCAGGTGCTCCCTGGGATATTCAAAGTTTGGAATATTTTTTATAACCCAAGCCTGATCTACAGTAGTGCTTGAAAGTTTGTGAACCCTTTAGAATTTTCTATATTTCTGCATAAATATGACCAAAAACATCATCAGATTTTCACACAAGTCCTAAAAGTAGATAAAGAGAACCCAGTTAAACAAATGAGACAAAAATATTATACTTGGTCATTTATTTATTGAGGAAAATGATCCAATATTACATATCTGTGAGTGGCAAAAGTATGTGAACCTTTGCTTTCAGTATCTGGTGTGACCCCCTTGTGCAGCAATAACTGCAACTAAACATTTGCGGTAACTGTTGATCAGTCCTGCACACTGGCTTGGAGGAATTTTAGCCCGTTCCTCCATACAGAACAGCTTCACCTCTGGGATGTTGGTGGGTTTCCTCACATGAACTGCTCGCTTCAGGTCCTTCCACAACATTTCCATTGGATTAAGGTCAGGACTTTGACTTGGCCATTCCAAAACATTAACTTTATTCTTCTTTAACCATTCTTTGGTAGAATGACTTGTGTGCTTAGGGTCATTGTCTTGCTGCATGACCCACCTTCTCTTGAGATTCAGTTCATGGACAGATGTCCTGACATTTTCCTTTAGAATTCGCTGGTATAATTCAGAATTCATTGTTCCATCAATGATGGCAAGTCGTCCTGGCCCAGATGCAGCAAAACAGGCCCAAACCATGATACTACCACCACCATGTTTCACAGATGGGATAAGGTTCTTATGCTGGAATGTACTGTTTTCCTTTCTCCAAACATAACGCTTCTCATTTAAACCAAAAAGTTCTATTTTGGTCTCATCCGTCCACAAAACCTTTTTCCAATAGCCTTCTGGCTTGTCCACGTGATCTTTAGCAAACTGCAGATGAGCAGCAATGTTCTTTTTGGAGAGCAGTGGCTTTCTCCTTGCAACCCTGCCATGCACACCATTGTTGTTCAGTGTTCTCCTGATGGTGGACTCATGAACATTAACATTAGCCAATGTGAGAGAGGCCTTCAGTTGCTTAGAAGTTACCCTGGGGTCCTTTGTGACCTCACCGACTATTACATGCCTTGCTCTTGGAATGATCTTTGTTGGTCGACCACCCCTGGGGAGGGTAACAATGGTCTTGAATTTCCTCCATTTGTACACAATCTGTCTGACTGTGGATTGGTGGAGTCCAAACTCTTTAGAGATGGTTTTGTAACCTTTTCCAGCCTGATGAGCATCAACAACGCTTTTTCTGAGGTCCTCAGAAATCTCTTTTGTTCGTACCATGATACACTTCCACAAACGTGTGTTGTGAAGATCAGACTTTGATAGATCCCTGTTCTTTAAATAAAACAGGGTGCCCACTCACACCTGATTGTCATCGCATTGATTGAAAACACCTGACTCTAATTTCACCTTCAAATTAACTGCTAATCCTAGAGGTTCACATACTTTTGCCACTCACAGATATGTAATATTGGATCATTTTCCTCAATAAATAAATGACCAAGTATAATATTTTTGTCTCATTTGTTTAACTGGGTTCTCTTTATCTACTTTTAGGACTTGTGTGAAAATCTGATGATGTTTTAGGTCATATTTATGCAGAAATATAGAAAATTCTAAAGGGTTCACAAACTTTCAAGCACCACTGTATACTTCTCCACAACTTTGTCTCTGACCTGTTTGGAGGCTCCTTGGTTTTCATATTGCTTGCTTAGTAGTGTTGCAGAGTCAGGGTCCTTCCAGAACAGGTTGATTTATACAGACATCGTGTGACAGATCATGTGACACTTTGATTGCAAACAGGTGGATCTTAATCAAATAATCATGTGACTGATGTAGTGAATTGGTTGGACTGGCTCTTATTTAGGGGTTTCATATGAAAGGGGGTGAATATCTATGCACACTCCAGATTTCTGGGGGGGTTTTCATCTTAATTATTGTTTGTGTCACAATAAAGCAACAGTTTTCACCTTTAAAGTGGTAGGCATGTTGTGTAAATCAAATGGTGCTAACCCTCCAAAAATCCATTTTAATTCCAGCTTGTAATGCAACAAAACAGGACAAACACCAGGGGGGATGAATACTTTTGCAAGGCACTGTACATCTTATTGAATGTTTTTGCTTGTTTCTTTTTGCATGTGCGACCTTTGAATCATTTTTATGAAGGGTGCTAATAATTCTGGGGATACTGCATTCCCTGCATGTGCTTTTGAAACAGTTAAAACGACTTGTAAGATTTTGACAAGCAGAGAGCAGAATCTGGTCATTTTATGTACTGAAGAACTAAACTCACAAGCACACACACACACACACACACACACACACACACACACACACACACACACACACACACACACACACACACAAGTAAAAAGAGTGGCTTTTAAATCTAGAACATCTAGATTCACTGAAGGAATCCTTAAAGGTTCTTCATAGACCCCTACAATAAAGTGTTTCCCTATCAGAGTGTGTTCCAAGTAGAAAAATGAAGAGGAATGGAAGGAGTAAGTAGAAACACTACCACATGTGATGTTTATTCATTACAGATGTGTCAGGCTGACTTGTGTTCATTTCGTAAAGTAAAAGTAATACATACTAACAGGGTAGAAAGCAATATTGGGAACAAATATTACTGAAACAAAACTGAATAAAATCAAACTTTTATAAAAATGAAACTTTATTAAAGAAATTTTAAGTGGGAGAAGGGATAGGCTATATATATATATATATATATATATATATATATATATATATATATATATATATATATATATATATATAGACACACACACAGTATATATAACAGTCATTTATGAGAGATATGCAGCTACTACAAATTAAAATGAAACACAAACAAATATTATCATTTCAGTGACAGAAATGTTTGTTTTTGCAGAGTCCATTATAGTAATGGATATTTTATTCAGCCTGCGTTCACACTAAAACAACTAAAACTCCATGATGTGATTTTATAATGCATAGGTCTCGTTTCCAACTTCCAAATGCTGGTCCACAGGGGGTCTCCCCTATACATTTTTTTTAAATGGCAGCAAAATACATTACATTACAGCAGATGCTCTTCTCCAAAGAGCAGCCTGGGGTTAGGTTACTTGCTCAAAGGCACTTCAGGCATTCCTGCTAGTACAGAGACTCAAACTGGCAACCTTGTTGTCCCAAAGCTGCTTCTCTAACCATTAGGCCATAGCTTCCCCTTGGAAATATGCAATTTCCAAGCATTTCAGCTTATTTTTATGACATTTAGGGCGACCATTATTATGACATTTTTACGACATTAGGGCGGTGCAGTGGTTAGCACTGTCGCCTCACAGCATGAAGGTTCCAGGTTCGAACCTCACAGCCGATGGGGCCCTTTCTGTGTGGAGTTTGCATGTTCTCCCCATGTATGTGTGGGTTTCCTTTGGGTACTCTGATTTCCTCTCACAGTTCAAAGACATGGAGATTAGGTAAAATACCCAGCCACTGGGGTTGCTCGAGCCAGTGCATGCTTAGTGTTGGTCACAAGCCCGGATAGACTGGGGAGGGTTGTAAAAAATCAATGCAAAATTAAAGGGGTTGAAAATCAACTGGGGCTTTGCACTGTATTCCTCCCCTGTCACAAACTATGTGATGAATCAAATAAACATTTATACTGGCATCAGAACTTACAAGTAGATGGTGTATCTGCTGACAGTTTATAACAGCACGTTTCGCATCTGACAGCAACTAGCAGTGTTTATTTTGACAGAGCAATGACTGACATTTTATAAATCACACATTAATCTGAGATCATTACAGATATTAGGTTATTATAGGCCTATGCTAGAGTCTACCAGATGTAGATCTACATTTTAGATACATTAAAACACTGGGATATTTCCAGAGGTGGACAGTAACAAAGTAAATTTACTTGAGTACTGTACTTAAGTACACTTTTTGAGTATCTGTACTTTACTTGACTATTTTTTTTGGAAACTTATGACTTTAATGGCGGCACGGTGGTGTAGTGGTTAGCGCTGTTGCCTCACAGCAAGAAGGTCCAGGTTTGAGCCCCGTGGCCGGCGAGGTCCTTTCTGCGTGGAGTTTGCATGTTGTCCCCGTGTCCGCGTGGGTTTCCTCCGGGTGCTCCGGTTTCCCCCACAGTCCAAAGACATGCAGGTTAGGTTAACTGGTGACTCTAAATTGACCGTAGGTGTGAATGTGAGTGTGAATGGTTGTCTGTGTCTATGTGTCAGCCCTGTGATGACCTGGCGACTTGTCCAGGGTGTACCCCGCCTTTTGCCCGTAGTCAGCTGGGATAGGCTCCAGCTTGCCTGCGACCCTGTAGAACAGGATAAAGCGGCTAGAGATAATGAGATGAGACTTATGACTAACTTTACTACATTTGAAAGACAAATATCGTACTTTTTACTCCACTACATTTCTTTTTTTTTTTTAAACTTCTGTTTATTGATTTTTCATATTAACACACACACACACACACACACACACAACAGTAACACCAACAAACAAGCATTGTTGTCAACAATGAGCCGCTTTACATCAAAATCATTACAATACTATAGTCTCATATAGGTAGCAGAAGTTAAGAGGAATGCCTGGATTCAACATAGTCTATAAAGGGTTGCCAAGTCCTATAAAAACGATCAGTAGAACCTCTGAGAGTATATTTCAGTTTTTCCAGTTTAAGATGTTGCATAATATCATTGATCAATACTGTATGAGAGGGAGGGCGTGTCTGTTTCCAGTTCAAGAGAATTAATCTGCGTGCTAAGAGAACTATGAACCTGGCTGCCATGGACGCAGACCCTTTTAGAGGACTGTCCACACTCAGTACCCCAAATAGAGCCAATGCTGGATCTGGTTCAAGAGTGTGACCAAAAACATCAGATAAGGTTTTAAAAATGGAGACCCAAAAATCTGATAACTCTGGACACAGCCAAAACATGTGACCCAGTGTAGCTGGAAATGCCCTGCAACGGTCACATAAGGGATCAATGTTAGGATACATTTTAGCAAGCTTGACTTTGGAGAGATGCAAGCGATGCAGCACCTTGAACTGTATGAGCCCGTGTCTGGTGCAAATGGATGCTGAGTGTACCCCCTCCTGTGCTCCCATCCACTGCTCCTCTGTCAAGTCAATGCCCAAATCTTCCTCCCAAGCAAATTTCAGAAAATCTAGAGATACATCTATCTGGCTAAACATGTGGTTGTACAAGTATGAAATCACCCCTCTAGATGAAGGATCAACTGAAAATAAAGAGTCCATCTGGGTGGGGGTGGGAGCATTAGGGAAAGAGTTTGTATTAGATCTTGTATAGTCACGAACTTGCAAAAAACGAAAGAAATGAGACTGAGGGAGTTTAAGCTTTCTACGCAGCGTCTCAAAAGATGGGAAAATAGCATCAATATAAAGGTCCTTCATTCTTGAGACCCCATTATGAGCCCATAGTTGAAAGGAATTATCTAACAAAGAGGGATGAAAGTGATGATTTGCACATAGAGGGGCTAGAAGAGATTTAGCATGCCAGCCAAAGTGTTGTCTTATTTTAGTCCAAATTTTCAATGATTCTGTCACTACAGGATTGGATTTGGCATATTCGACTGGTATTGGAAGGGAAGAGAATAACAACGCACTCAAGGAAGTAGGATGACATGAGGCCCGCTCAATCTGCAACCAGGCAGGTTGTTCTTCTGAGCCAGGGGTCTGATCCCAAAAAGAGAGAGCTCGTACGTTGCAGGCCCAGTAATAATACTGAAAATTTGGAAGGCTCATGCCCCCAGAACGTTTAGGTCTTTGCAAAAAATCTTTCCTAATTCTAGGGGTTTTCTTATTCCAAATAAAACTAGATATTTCACTGTCTAATTGTTTGAAAAAAGACTTATTAATGATGATGGGGATGGTTTGAAAAAGAAACAGGAATTTAGGAAGAATGTTCATCTTCAAGGCATTAACTCTCCCTGCTAGAGACATAGGAAGATGGGACCATCTACCAAAATCCTTAATAGTGCGATCAAATAAAGGTTTAAAGTTAAATTTGAACAGTGACTGGACAGACCTTGTTACAACTACTCCCAGATAATTGAAAGATCCATTAACCAACCTGAATGGAAACTGAGAATAAGACACAACCTGAGCAGCGTTGTTTATGGGGAACAGTATACTCTTAGATAAATTCAGCTTGTAACCAGAAATCTTGCCAAAAATTTTCAAAACAGACATAATATTGGGAATAGATGTGAGAGGGTCCTGAATATATAAGAGCAGATCATCTGCATACAATGACACTCTATGCTCTCTCCCTCCTCTGAATATTCCCTGGTAGCCATTGAGTGAACGTAAGGCAATGGCCAGAGGCTCAATGGAAAGTGCAAATAATAGGGGGGAAAGAGGACACCCTTGTCTTGTGCCACGCCGCAAGGGAAAATAATTTGACCTGAAAGCATTAGTCTGAACCGAAGCCGATGGGGAAACATAAAGAAGACTGACCCAAGAGATGAACTTTTTGCCGAATCCAAATCTGTCCAACGCAGAAAAAAGAAAATCCCATTCAATTCGGTCGAACGCTTTTTCAGCGTCTAGTGAAAGGAGTACCTCTGGGCAGGAGGAAGGGCTGGGAGTGTAAATAATATTGTAGAGTCTACGAAGGTTTGAAAATAAAAGTCTATTCCTAATAAAGCCCGTTTGGTCCTGTGAGATAATTGTGGGAAGGACCCTGTCTAAACGGATGGCCAAAGTTTTTGCTAATATCTTTGTGTCTACATTCAAAAGGCTGAGGGGCCTGTATGAACCTGGGTCAAGAGGGTCCCTATCCTGTTTTAGCAAAAGGGAAATGCAGGCCTGGTAAAAAGTGGCAGGAAGTGTATTAGCGCTGAATGATTCATTAAAGACATCTAAAAGTACAGGAGAAAGGAGATCTGAAAAAGCTTTGTAAAATTCAGAGCTATATCCATCAGGACCTGGAGCTTTAGAGGTTTGCATGCTCTTAATAGCGTTATTTAGTTCCTCAAGAGACAGAGGTTCTTCAAGTTGTGCCTTATCCTCTTTGGAAATAGTCGGGATGTTCAACTTACTGAAAAAATCATCAATTAAAGAGGGATCACCTTCAGACTCTGAAGAATATAAGTGTGCATAGAATTGTTCAAATTCTCTATTAATATCCTGCTGATCAAGAATTGTTTGCCCCGATTGCGCACGAATTTCAGTTATCATTCTAGAGGCAGCTGATTTTCTGATTTGTAAGGCCAGAAGTTTCCCAGCTTTCTCTCCATGCTTGTAAGATCTATGGCGTGTTTGCAACAGAAGCTGTGCAGTTTCATTTGTGGATAACAGGTCAAATTCTGTTTGCAAAGCTAGTCTGTGTTTGTAAAGATCAGGACTGGGCGATACAGAATATGAGTGATCTAAATCTAAGATCTCATGGGTAAGACTGGAGATACGTTCAGCACGCAGTCTATTGGTACCCGCACTGTAGGAAATTATCAGGCCACGAAGGTAGGCTTTCAAAGTTTCCCACAGTGTGCTCTTGGACACTTCTCCTGTGTCATTGATAATCAAAAATACTTCAATGTTGGATTTTAAAAATTCTGTGAATGATTTATCTGCTAATAACAAATTATTAAAGCGCCAAGTCCTGGGCATATGTTTGTTGGAAAAAGCCAGCTGCATTTGGTGCGGGGCGTGATCTGAAATAACAATAGCCTCGTAGTCACACCGCCTAATCGCAGGGACAAGTTTACAATCAATAAGAAAATAATCAATTCGACTATATGAATGATGAACTGGGGAGAAAAAGGAATAACTACGAGATGTCGGATACTTGAACCTCCAGGGGTCAGTAATTTTAAAGGTGTCCATAAAGGATCTAATTAGTTTGGCAGATTTTGTCAATGTTTGGGTTTTATTGGATGACCTGTCCAACTTGGGATCCAAGACGCAATTGAAGTCCCCACCTATAATCAGGCGGTGGGTGTTCAGGTCGGGGAGAGATGCAAAAAATGTAGAAAAGAAATGCTCATCATCAAAATTAGGACCGTACACACTGACTAATGTAAGGGGGGTATTATATAGGGACCCAGTCACCACTACAAATCTACCATGTGGATCAGAGGTAACAGAGGAGGAAATGAAAGGAATGTTCTTATTGATTAGAATCGCAGCCCCTCTAGACTTAAAGTGGAATGTTGAATGAAAAAGCTGACCAACCCACCCTTTTCGTAGCCTAAAATGGTCTTGGTTCCTCAAGTGGGTCTCCTGTAAGAATGCTATGTCAGTCTTAAGTTTTTTTAAATGGCCCAAGACTCTACCCCGCTTCATAGCTGTATTAAGACCTTTCGTATTCCAACTGACAAATTGCACCAGGCATTCCTCTTTAGCATCAAAAGAAGTCATAGCTACCATGTGTTTTCCCTATTATTGTACTTAATTCAGACATGAGTTTTTTACAAAGCGGCATTTTTGTAAGATGAGAGACATGCAAACAGCAACAAGAACAGCAAACAAACACCCCACCCCCCCACCCACTCCTGCCTTTCCCCAACTGAAAGGCCTTAGGACCAAACAACTTAAATAGGCCTACCTTAGGACGAAACATGGTACAGTCGCTGCACCACCTAAGCTAGTTCAGAGCTTGCTTAAACTCCTGTTTAACTCGACTCCCTTTTTTTTATAAACATAGATAATTATAATTCAATCTAACCCATTGCATTTACATTCCATGGCCTATTCAATGGTGGAGTAAAATAAAGAAAGCTGGACTAAATTAAAAATGGCACTGTGCTACTCTCAAGTGAGCCTATCAGGTGCAGACAGTGCATGAAAAAGCCCAGTCCAAATATGACAGAAGATAAAATAAAAAAAAAAAAAATAAAATAAAATAAAAAATCCATTAAATATGAATTCCAATAAAAGTGCTCCCCAAAATGGAAATGGACTAGGCCTATGTTGTGGCATATTAAACATACAAACCAAAGTGCAAGTGGCCTTTTGGGATTCAAGGCTGCTCTGCTACAATAGGCTAGCCTAGCCATAGTGCTACATGCGCTTAAATTCTCAGCTTATTTAAACATTACACTATATCTTATAGAAGTATACATGTAGGCTAGGCTATATAGAAATCATAGGCCAGGGCATTACTCCAGTCCAGTCCAGCCCAGTAAACTGAGTGCATGCATTGAGTCCACCACATGCGTTTTGTAAAAATCAACATAGAGGAAAAAAAAAAAAAAAGTGACAGCAAAGTGAAACTTGGCAAAAACGTGGCACAGGCAGGCACGCTCTAGTATTGTCTTTTTCAAATGAAAATAGCTGAGGTCTTTGGACCTGCAAATGCAAGCCCTAATAGGTGGCTAGCTCATAACGAGAAAACTACCGCCTATGGCGCATCAAACTATAACAATTTCGTTACTCACATGACCCTTCTACAGCTAGGTTCAGGGCGATCTTTGTCTGAAAAAACTTTTCAGCTGCTTCTGGAGTGTTGAACTTGTGCCGGACACCGTCGATGTTCACGGAGAGGACAGCAGGGAAGAATAAACTGTAGTCCATCTTCGCCTCACGCAGCTTTGCCTTCACCGGGTTGAAGGCGGCTCTGAGCTTGCTAACCTCGGCAGGGAGATCGGGAAAGATGTGAACAGGGGACTGTTGATAAAGTAGCCGCCCCTTTCCTCTGGAAATGCCCAGGATCCGCTCCTTTTCGGCGAAGTAGTGTAATCGTGCTATGATGGGGCGCGGGCGCTCACCCTTCTTCGGCTTCAGAGCCAGAGATCGGTGGGCACGATCGATGACGGGGGGAGATGTGAAGTTCTCAGGGCCCAACACCTCCGACAAGAATTCTTGTAAGAAACGGGATAGGTTAGCTCCTTCAACTCCCTCAGGGACACCAACTATCCTTAAATTTTGTCGCCGACTTCTGGACTCAAGATCAATACATTTCTCCTGTAAGCGTTTCAGCTCGCCTGAAAGAGAGCCATGCTCACTCTCAAGTCTTGCAATCTGTTCCAGTGCGTCGTTTAGACGGTGTCCCATACTAGCCTGCTCCGTAGTTACTTCTTTATGGTAATTCTGGAGTTTTACAATTTCCTCCTGTACATCTTCACGTAACTTTTGAGTGTTGGAGATTGTCTCCGTCCGAAGCGCCTCTATGTCTTTGCACAAATCCTGACGAAGGGTGACAATTTCAGCTTTAAAGTCTTTCAGGGAGGCTTGACGAGATAGCTGAAGTTCGTCTCTCAGTGTTTGTAGCGTGAGCGGCGCCTCCTCCATCTTGTTAACGTTATCCTTCGCCATGAGGTTACTCACTTTGATAAACTTTGTTTCTTCCGGTTCAATTAAACGAAGTTTGGTGATGCCATACAGTCTCAAACTTTACTAAGCAGAATTATGCAATGGGTAGTTAAGTACCTTGCAAATAAGTTAAAATATTAATGACAAATGCTCAGGAGCCGCGGAACTCCAGTCTACTCCATACCACCTCTCAACGCGCCATTTTCACCCCACTACATTTCTATCAAGGTCCTCGTTACTCATTACCATGAAGCAGTTTTGAAAGTGGATGTTTTTTTTCTTTTATTTTCTAAAATATGATTGGTTTTTTTGCAGGTGGCACTGAGACAGCCTATCAGTAATCACTAGGGTCACATCATGTCCATAGACTATAAAATCAAGTTCAGTGATTTCTCCACAGTGTTATTTAACACGATCAGTTGATGGCAGAATGGATGGAGGCGGTTCTTCTGGGGAATGCTCTGGGGAAAGGAATAAAGATTCACTTTGTTTTAAATATTTGCTTTGTTTGCCGAAAACGAACCACATTATGGCCTCCAAAAACTGGCCATCCGACCTGCAGAAGCATATGTAAACGTATGTAAACATTTTATTCTAAGAGAAAGCTTGTAATGAAGGTGTCTATGCTTTTAGAGCTTTTTTTTTTTTTTTGGGCTTTTTGCACCTTTATTGGATAGGACAGTGTAGAGACAGGAAATGAACGGGGGAGAGAGAGAGACGGGAAGGGATCGGGAAATGACCTCGGGCCGGAATCGAACTCGGGTCGCCCGCATTCATGGTATGGCGCCTTAACCACCTGAGCCACGACGCCCCCATGCTTTTAGAGCTAGCGATAACATTGCAATAGCTATGCAGTCTGGTTAGTCAAATGACTTTTTATGGATTTGCCTGCCAAGTTGCCATCACCTTGTCCACGGCTAACGTTAACACATAGCTAGTTAACTTGGACACTGTTAGTTAGCATGTAAAATCAGAATTATGCTAACATGAATAACGTTAACTTACCTGAAGTCCTTTCAGAAATAGGTTTTAGCATAATCTTGCCAAATAAACAGAATGTAGAAATATTTCTTTTCTAGTAGCATTAGCTACCCAATATGATTTCAAGTTTGAAAAGAGTTTGCTAGCGTCAGGTGGAGTTTCACTGACTAGCCAGCTTAACATTAAACCATCATGATGGCACAGCATGCATTCATTTTGTGAATTCACATTTCTGTCTTTGGTAATGTTAACATTGGAGCTTTTGTGACCTTGCATAATTACTACAGCTACTACGTATTTTTTACCAGTAGCTAGCATCTTATTGATGATTCTGCTTGGTTGTAAGTTGTGTTTCATTTTGTAACATTCTACCAGGTGTTTATTCTACAGTTCTACAAGTTAGTCAGTAAATCCAGTTGGTTGCTTCAGAGGCATTAGGTTTTGTAAGCGTTGTGGCAATAATACAACAATGTGTTGAGAGAAAATGTACTTTTAATACTTAAGTATTTTTAAAAGCAAGTACTTCAGTACTTTAACTTAAGTAAAAATTTGACTGTACAACTTTCACTTGTATCGGAGTAACATTTGACCAGTGGGATCTGTACTTTGACTTAAGTAATGAAATTGGGTACTTTGTCCATCTCTGGATATTTCCAACATATGGCTCTCATAAAAACCAGTAATATAAAGGGAAATTTAAGTGTTGTGCCGAGTAAATAAGTACATTTGGGTTTCTGAAACTTTGTTACTCCCAGAAGTACTGAGTCCAGTTTTGTAATGCCATCAGGTGACTCCTAGATAGTAAGTAAGTAAGTAAGTAAATTTAATTTATAAAGCACATTTAAAATAGTTTTCACTGACCAAAGTGCTGTACATAGGGTAGCTAAGAAATCAGAAGTAAAATGGACAAACACAAAAAGAAAAGATGCATTAATAGCTGCAACAAAAATACACATTACAAACACAGAGATTGACAGATAGACAAAGAGGCCAGAATTACACAAACAACAAAATTGAATAACACCCACTACAAAAAGAACTAGGGAATGGGCAGCTAAGAGGATGCAAAAGCCAGTGAGTAGAGGTGAGTTTTGAGCCTGGATTTAAAAGAGGAGATAGAGGGGGCGAATCTAATGTCTGGGGGCAAACAGTTCCACAGACTTGGAGCCGCTACTGCAAATGCCCTATCACCTTTTTGTTTGAGGTGAGTCCAGGGCACATGGAGGAGACCTTTATCAGCAGATCTGAGGGACCTAGGTGCAGGGGGTGGTTTCAGAAGATCTGAGATGTAAATAGGGGCTTGACCATGCAGCACCTTGTAGACTATTAGTAGGACTTTAAATTGGATCCTAAAACTAATGGGGAGCCAGTGTAAAGAAGCCAGGACAGGGGTAATGTGCTCTCTCTTCTTGGTACCTGTCAGCAGTCTAGCAGCTGCATTTTGCACCAACTGTAAACGCATTAATTGAGACTAAGGGAGACCAAGATAGAGGAAATCTAGCCGGGATGTAATAAAGGCATGGATGACTTTTTCTAGGTCTTCAAAGGATAAAGAAAGTTTGAGACAGGAGATCATTCTCAGCTGGAAGAAGCTATTCTTAATAACAGTACTAATCTGCTTTTTAAAGCAGAGTTCTGAATCAAGAGTGACACCTAGGTTTTTAGCATATGACTTAATGTATGGAAAGAGATGAGCAAGCTTGTTAGCCGCTGAGGATCTAGATTTGGGAGGACCAAAAATGATAACCTCAGTTTGTCGTTATTTAGCTGGAGGAAGTTGTTGGTCATCCAGCATTTAATGTCCTCAAGACAATCCAATAGTGGCTGTATGGAATCCCTAGATTTAAAGGGGAGGTACAGTTGTGTATCATCTGCATAGAAGTGAAAGGAGATATCATACTTTCTAATAATGTTACCTAGGGGGAGCATATACAAACAGAAAAGTACTGGACCCAAAATAGAGCCCTGCGGGACCCCATAGGAGACTGAGGCTGAGGAAGAGTAAAAATGACCGAGAGATACAGAAAAGGTTCTGTGTTTTAGATAGGATCTGAACCAAAGCAGTGCTGTCCCATTAATGCCTACCCACTCCTCAAGACGAGAGAGGAGGATGTCATGGTCCACAGTATCAAAGGCCACACTAAGGTCCTATAGAGATCTTGCAGTCACGTGACCAGAAAGTACACAGCCGCCATCTTGTCGGTAAAAAACACAGCTGAATACTGCTGCACTCGTGTACAGAATGGATCAATTTCAACCGACGGACTACACGGCTCATTTTTCTAATGAATAGATAACTAGATATATGTCTAAAATAAACGATCTA
The DNA here is from genome assembly GCF_027579695.1 of Neoarius graeffei. Classification (NCBI taxonomy): domain Eukaryota; kingdom Metazoa; phylum Chordata; class Actinopteri; order Siluriformes; family Ariidae; genus Neoarius; species Neoarius graeffei. The sequence goes on along the minus strand of NC_083578.1, from coordinate 62,966,697 downwards.
CAGATTAGTGACCCTTATGGCTTACCAGACGGAGTTTTCACGACCGTGTCAGTGGATGTTGAACTGCCAGCGGAATACCCGGATGTGTATAATTACCTCATTAACTTTCCCTCGCTGTTCAGTGGTGAAGCACTGCGTGCTTATAAATCTCTGGACAGTTATCTTTACAGAAATTCAGGATTTGTCAGCGACTCAGATGTGGCATCTTGTAAACAAGAAAATAACAGTCCTCATTGGACGGGTAAGTCACTTAAGTATTGAGTATAGCACTGACCAGCCGATTATAGAATAGAATAAGGTAATTCCAGCTGTAATTCCAAATCGTCCGTCTTGTTTACATGGATCTGGCGTTGGAGAGGTAGAGGCTTAGCAGTGGAGATTTGAGTGGTTGTTTTCTGAGCTTAGTCAACAGGCCGGCTCTGCAGCCTCGCTTTTGCTTCCGCTCCCGGCGCCGCCTCCTTCGCTTTGCTTCCGATAACAATCCACGGAGACCCCGCTGGTCTTGCTATCTCGTCCGGAATGTTGTGCATGTGATGGAAATCTCTACAAACCGTCATTTTCTGCTGGAAACCAATGTCCAGTAAGTCCATACGGTTGTAGTGGATATTGAAGTCCGGTACAGACGAACAACACGCAAAAATACACACAAAAAACATAAAAAACGTGCACAGGTAGGGAGAGCTTGTAGCCGCAGCCGTTGTAGTAGAATTGTATATAGTAGGGTTTTCCAGAAGAAAAGGTAGAAGTAAAAGCAGAAGTAGAACCAGAAGTAGAAGTAGAAGGCGGAAATATGGTGTTTGACCGACAAGATGGCGTCTGTCACAATCTGGATCGGCTGTGACGTCACATGCAAGTGCTCCATAGGACCAAGATTGCATTCTCGCCTGAGTCTAGAGTGAGCAGTAGATCATTAGTTACTTTGAACAGAGCTGTTTCAGTACTGTGGAGTGCTCTAAAACCTGACTGGAACGGCTCTAAAATGTTGTGCTCAGACAGGAAGATAGGACTCAGTAGTCACAAATGTCCACGTCAGCAGTAAGGCAGGCAGCTGGGATGTTCTGAAACTGTGCCATCATCTCTTTTTTTTTTTCTCCTCTGCATATTTTTCAGCCACCATTGTCTTCAGAGCTTTCCTGGTTGGCAGAATGTAGGTGGGGTCCAACTTCTTCACAAAAGCTTTGAAACCCTTATCTTCCATGATGGAGAAAGTCTGTAAATCTTTCACAATCACATTGAGGAGGGCCTCATCAAGCTCTTTCTTCCTTCCTATGGATACACAGTACAATTACCATTAATTCACATTATCAGAATCCAGCACATCCCAAAAGCATATGTTTAAAAATGTTAGCTTTTCATAAATGTGCACAGGCAATACAAAATATGTACACCCCTTGCCGATCAGATGGGTATAATATACTGTACATGTGTAGAGACAATTCAAAAGGGTTTGTTTGGGGTTGGTCTTAAATGCCAGCTAGGGAGATAACAAATATAAGATTATGTCTAACCATCCATTTAGCTAAATTAATCAGGCCTAATGGAAAATTATAGACAGGGGTTAAATTGGGCCGGGGCTGTCCGGGGCTGATCCCCGGCACATAAGCTCGGAGCGGATGGCATATGATCACGCACACATCAAAAGCAACAAACCCTTTTCACGATTTTCAGTTCTGAATAATTAAATATCGTTTTATTAATCAATAAACCCATGACTTTTATGAGATAGATCATAGTTTTCCTGATAACAAGATGACCTGTCAAAGCTATTTAGAACAGAACTTGCGATCAGAGATTCTGGTTTCTGGAACACTGCATGGGTTGCCAATTCCGCTTTTTATAAGCGACTTTGGGGTTTCTTTTTTTGTGAGCTCGCTTTAAAAAAAAATCAGAAGTCGTGGTTTGCGGGTTTTTGGGCTTGTGTTTCAGCGTTGTGACTTGTTTATAATTTTCTCCGTACACCGTCTCCCCTTTTACCTGCATACGAACATAATCATTATCATATTTTTTATTATTAAAAACAAAATATCAAATAATACTGAAGAGGGGAAAAAATAATACTGATCTAAATATGTTGTGTTTTTATTTTTAGACAGTATGTGTTTAGCAAAACACATACTGTCTAAAAATAAAAACACAACATATTTATATCAGTATTATTTTTCCCCCTTCAGTATTATTTGATATTTTGTTTTTAATAATAAAAAATATGATAATTATTATGTTCACTGTATTGTTAATATTAGTGTTTTATTATTTATTGTTAATATTTAATTTAATGTTAATTTATTATTATTTATTGTTAATATTATTAGTGTAATTATTATTATGTATTCAGTTATTTATTTGGCATGTGGTGCTTTTTGTATTGTCTAGAACATACATAAGATGAGCATATTATAGCAGCAAAATAGAAGCACAATCATTTGAATGCAGCAAAAGTTTTGCTGCATTCAAATGATTGGGCTTCTATTTTGCTGCTATAATATGCTCATCTTATGTATGTTCTAGACAATACAAAAAGCACCACATGCCAAATAAATAACTGAATACATAATAATAACAATAATAATAAATGCTTCCAATGTTATAGTGTTGTTTGTATTTGGTTGCATTCACTGCATGAATATATTTGATTGACAATTTGACTGACAGTGTTTTGGCATATTTAACATTTATCCTCCAAAATAAATCAACTGTTTTGGTTTAAGATTGTGCAAGCCTTCAAATTTTCTCACTGAACATTTCTCCTTCACATTTTTCACCTGTAGGCATGTGACAAGATTTAACATGATATTGCTCAACCTACCTCTGTAAAGTCAGCTAACAACTTATTAAAATGCACCAGAATTCAGCAAATAACATGTATGATAATAAAAACTTCTGGGGGAGGACCCCCAGACCCCCCACTAATCATTTCCTTCAAACCAATGTACAACAACCTGTACAATCTGTTACATTGGCCAACCAATCTACATTCAAACTGCCATAATGTGTAGGGGGGCACTACAAGACACACATAGGCCTACAACACACAGATAAGGTGTATATCTCTGTGCAATATGATATGGTTATCAAATTAGAGGGTTATTTTCCAAAAAGTATATTGGGGCAGGGCGGCGGGGGCAGGGGCGGGTACGAGGCAGAGCCCCCCCACATAACCAATCCCAATTTAACCCCTGATTATAGACACAGGTAATATTGGAAAAGGGCGCATATTTTATATTTGCAAAAAGTGGATTTAAAAAGAAGTGAATATGTGTATGAAGCTGAATGTAAAAGAACTGAATCTGAGATTTTAACAGTGGTTGACTGCTTCATATGCCAAAATAAAGTGTGTCTAATGATTGGAAACTTCAGCTACAATATGCTGTTAGTTATTGGTTTATTTATTTCCATCCATCCATTCTCTGTAGCCGCTTATCTTGTGCAGGGTCGCAGGCAAGCTGGAGTCTATCCCAGCTGACTACGGGCGAAAGGCGGGGTACACCCTGGACAAGTCGCCAGGCCATCGCAGGGCTGACACATAGATGCAAACAACCATTCACACTCACATTCACATCTATGGTCAATTTAGGCCAAGTTTACATTAGACCGTATCTGTCTCGTTTTCTTCGCGGATGCACTGTCCGTTCACATTAAAACGCCAGGAAACGGGAATCCGCCAGGGCCCACATATTCAACCCAGTTCGTATCTGATCCGGTGCTGTGTAAACATTGAGATACGAGGATACGCTGTGCTGAGCTCTAGCTGACATCGTCACTGGACAACGTCACTGTGACATCCACCTTCCTGATTCGCTGGCGTTGGTCATGTGACGCAACTGCTGAAAAACGGCGCGGACTTCCGCCTTGTATCACCTTTCATTAAAGAGTATAAAAGTATGAAAATACTGCAAATACTGATGCAAATACTGCCCATTGTGTAGTTATGATTGTCTTTAGGCTTGCCATCCTTCCACTTGCAAGTGGTAAGTGACTTGCGCATGCCCAATATGCACTGGGATCACACACACAGCGGCTCAGTCCCGAATCACTGCTCGTGCGCTTCACTCGCGCGCTCTGTGAGCTGCGCAGGGCCGGAGTGCGCACCCTCCAGAGGGCACTCGCTGTTCAGGGCGGAGTGATTTGGAGCGCAGGATGCCTGCGGAGCCGAGCCGCTGAGGAGAAGTTTACACATTACATTTCAACTTATGTGCCGTTTAATTAGTCATGTGATTAGCGTATCCGTGTATTGGCGTTGCTGTGTGCACGCGAATTGTGTATTGACGTTGCTGTGTGCACGCTAATTGTTTTTAAAAACGTTAATCTGATGATCCGCTGATACGGTCTAATGTAAACCCCACCTTAGAGTCACCAGTTAGGCTAACCTGCATGTCTTTGGACTGTGGGAGAAACCGGAGCACCCGGAGGAAACCCACGCAGACACGGGGAGAACATGCAAACTCCACACAGAAAGGCCCCCTTCGACCACTGGGCTTGAACCCAGAACCTTCTTGCTGTGAGGCAACAGTGCTAACCACTACACCACCGTGCCGCCCTCTTTTCATAAGAACTACTTTTCTTAAATAATATTTTCTCTGAAAAGGGCAAAAGCAAGATTAAACTCACCGGCCACTTTATTAGGAATACTCATCCACCTGCTGTTTTATGCAGTTCTCTAATCAGCCAATCCCTTGACAGCAGCACAGTGCATCAGATCATGCAGATACAAATCAAGAGCTTCAGTTAATGTTCACTTCAAACATCAGAACGGGAAAAATTGTGATCTCTTTGACTTTGGAGGCAGGGTACACCCTGGACAAGTCGCCAAATCATCACAGGGCTGACAAACAGCCATTCACACTCACATTCACACCTACGGTCAATTTAGAGCCACCAATTAGCCTAACCTGCATGTCTTTGGACTGTGGGGGAAACCCACGCAGACATGAGGAGAACATGCAAACTCCACACAGAAAGGCCGTCGCCGGCCACTGGGCTCAAACCCAGAACCTTCTTGCTGTGAGGCAACAGTGCTAACCACTAAACCACCATGGCGCTGGTTTATTTAGTTATGATACATAAAAAATCCTAGAAATTAATTTTTCTTCTGTTTTGACATCGGCAGACCTTGTGTTGGTGAGAACAATATCAGTGTTTCCACTGTAAAACAAAAGAAATGTAGTAGAACAAATAAAACCTGAAGTCCAAAAGGATGACTTTTTAGGCATTGGAATTACTTTCTTTTTTTGTCAGATAGATTTTTATTGGAGGGTGGCACGGTGGTGTAGTGGTTAGCGCTGTCGCCTCACAGCAAGAAGGTCCTGGGTTCGAGCCCCGGGGCCGGCGAGGGCCTTTCTGTGTGGAGTTTGCATGTTCTCCCCGTGTCCGCGTGGGTTTCCTCCGGGTGCTCCGGTTTCCCCCACAGTCCAAAGACATGCAGGTTAGGTTAACTGGTGACTCTAAATTGACCGTAGGTGTGAGTGTGAATGGTTGTCTGTGTCTATGTGTCAGCCCTGTGATGACCTGGCGCCTTGTCCAGGGTGTACCCCGCCTTTCGCCCATAGTCAGCTGGGATAGGCTCCAGCTTGCCTGCGACCCTGTAGAAGGATAAAGCGGCTAGAGATAATGAGATGAGATGAGATTTTTATTGGAGACTTATTTGACAAGAGTTACAATAAACAAGATCACATTATTGTTCTCCAGGTTTTTACAATGAAATACAAGAACAAGTAAATCATATAAAATAAAAGCATATTAAACACAGATATCAACATACCTAATCCACTAAGCCCACCCACCACCCATCCTACCCACCCAAATAAAAATAAAATAAAATAAAATAAGAGGACGTCTGCCTGCACATCAAAAGGAAAAAAGAGGGGTCAGGGAGAGTGAAGAATCATCCCAGATTCGTGGTTTCCTGTTAAGGCCTGACTATTCACTTCAAGGTAGCTCATAAAGGGGGCCCAAATCTTATCAAAGTGGTGCCTTTTGTCTCTTAAGGAATATCTTATTTCTTCAAGGTGTAAGGTGTTAGTGAGCTCATTGAGCCAAGCCTGTAGGGAAGGGACCTGTTTTTTCTTCCAAAAGGTCAGGATGAGTTTTTTTGCTGTCAGCAGTCCATATGACAGGAGTTGCTGTTCATATTTTGACAGTTTGAATGACTGGTTTGACAGCCCAAACAAAATAAGAAGGACATCTGGCTCAAGGTCCTTTTGTGTGACTTCAGTAAAGACTTTAAAGGGATAGTTCGGGATTTTTGACATGAATCTGTATGGCATCCCCATCAATAGTGTCGTGCAAACACACTGACTTCCCCCTGACAGCATCCTGTGAGTCCAGTTCTTGTCCAGTTTTGGTCCAGACGAAAGTAGTCCGGCAAGTTTGTTGGGGTCACGAAAGTAAAACTTTTTTCGTCTCAAAACAGTATGTGTTCAAAAGAGTGATATATTTGCATCACAAAACCGTTGTCAAATAAAAAGTCAGACCTCGAAATCGCTTGGCACTATTTCCTCTCCCTTCTTATCACTGCGCGCTGCCGCCAGGTGACAGCCACGGCTGTTTCATTCATTGTTTACTAGTGATGGGAATTTCGGCTCTTTTGGCTCTTCTTACTATAAGGAGCCGGCTCTTTCGGAAGATTTTTTATAATTATTTCTCATGACTTGTACAGTCACATCGAGTACACATCAATGCAAATTAACACGAAGGGATATACTAGACCAATTTATATCTGGAACTATTTTCAGCCACAGCACAGGCAAAGCACCGCTGCAGGCGCAAAGACACCGCGCAGCGCCTGAAAACGGGTGCACAGTGCCTGAAAACGGGTGCGCAGCGCCTGAAAACCCTGCGCGGTGTCTTTGCGCCTGCAGCGGTGCTTTGCCTGTGCTGTGGCTGAAAATAGTTCCAGATATAAATTGGTCTAGTATATCCCTTCGTGTTAATTTGCATTGATGTGTACTCGATGTGACTGTACAAGTCATGAGAAATAATTATAAAAACTCTTCCGAAAGAGCCGGCTCCTTATAGTAAGAAGAGCCAAAAGAGCCGAAATTCCCATCACTAGTAAACAATGAATGAAACAGCCGTGGCTGTCACCTGGCGGCAGCGCGCAGTGATAAGAAGGGAGAGGAAATAGTGCCAAGCGATTTCGAGGTCTGACTTTTTATTTGGCAACGGTTTTGTGATGCAAATATATCACTCTTTTGAACACATACTGTTTTGAGATGAAAAACGTTTTACTTTCGTGACCCCAACAAACTTGCCGGACTACTTTCGTCTGGACCAAAACTGGACAAGAACTGGACTCACAGGATGCTGTCAGGGGCAAGTCAGTGTGTTTGCACGACACTATTGATGGGGATGCCATACAGATTCATGTCAAAAATCCCGAACTATCCCTTTAAAAATGCCCTGCCAGTATCCTTGTAGGTTGGGACAGAGAACAAAGCTATGAGCTAATGACCCATCTCCAGCATTACATTTGTCACATATTGGAGAGACATTAGGAAATATCTTGTGCAATTTAGAGGCTGTCCACACGGCAACGGATTCAGGTGAATCTGATAAAATTGTTTATCGTTTCGGCCTGGCATCCACACGGCACCGGCGTTTTGGGTGCCCCAGAACGATATTTTTTGAGAACGGGTAAGGCTACATCCACACGACAACGGCAACGAGTTTTTATTTAAAAAAATATCGCGTCCACATGGGCAACGGATCAGTAAAATATCAGGTACATATGGCAACGCAACGCTTGCTGAAAACGATGCAATACACATGCCACACCTCTACGTGTGCTGTAAGACGGTCCCATCGGAGACACCAGAACAATAGAAGAAGTAGACGCATGCGCATAAACCTCTTCCTCTACCTGGCATGAAGCACTCACAGGAACAAACACACAACAACAAGAAGACGGCTGCGACTACACGAGGAAATCGTGCCTTCTGTGTGTACAAATTAGTTTTATTAGTGTGCATAGTTTTATATAACTTAATTTTCTTATTGTGTGAACATTTTGAAAAGCATTTTTATATAATTGATATAACTTTTTATATTGTGTGTGAACATTTTGAAAAGCAGTCTTATCCAATAAAAAAAAAAGAAATTCAAGAAATGGTTCAGTTACTTGTTTATTTAAAAGAAAAGCTGTATACAAAAGTAAATGCAATGCAGTGGTTCATACAAAACAGCAAGAGTGCTGCTTGTTCTAGTCATGTGGTTGTGACGTCATCGTAAACAAATCCGTTCTACTCATCCAGACGACTTCGCAACGGCACCGTTGCCAGATTTTTCCACTCTGTCTTCGAATAGTGGAGTCTGTGTACCACTTTAAATTGGATAAGACAATGTCTGGCATGTGTGGAACAGAGGTGAATTTCTTCTAGGCTATTTTTCCAAAATCCATCAGAAATTTCTAACCCTAGTTCCTCCTCCCAAGCTGCTTTAATTGCACTTGTTGAAGGTAAGTGGAGATTCTGTAGTGTGCCATACAGCGATGAGATGGAATAGCTGTTAAAACAGTTTCTAAGACACTTATCCAAACAGGAGGGGCTGGCTGTTGCAAAATCATTTAAGTGTGACTGTACATAGTCCCTTATTTGCAAAAATCTAAAGAAATTATTCTTATGGAGACCATATTTCTCCTGAATTTCTGTGAAGGTCACAAATTTCTCATTTAGGTAAAGATCCCCAATGGAATGTATGCCCACCTCCTTCCAACGCTTGAAGCTGCTGTCCAGCGTTGAAGGTGAAAAGGAAGGGTTATTCGCTATGGGGAGTAAAAAAGATAATGAGTTTGCATCACAGGATGTTTTGATTTGTTTCCAGATCCAGATCATATTGTGGATAATAAAATTGCCCCTATAGACAGTTTTTTTAAGGTCAGTTGGAGAGAGTATTACCGCTGTTAGGTCATAAGGGGTGCATTGTTCCCTTTCTAATTCCATCCATGCCCAGTATCCACTGTAGTCGTTCAGCAACAGTGCTATAGTTCTGAGGTTGGAGGCCTAATAGTAGAGTTGGAAGGCTGGAAGTGCCAACCCTCCTTCACATTTTGGTTTGCAAAGGTGAGCTTTTTTGATCCTGTGATTTTTGTAGTGCCAGATAAAGGGCATGATAAGTGAGTCCAGTTGTTTAAAAAATGTTTTGGGGAGAAAGACAGGGAGATTCTGGAATAGGTATAAGAGCTGTGGAAGGAAAATCATGTTAATGGTATTTACCCTTCCAATTAGAGAGATGGGGAGAGACCTCCAGAATTGAATATTTGATTTGAGTTTCTCCAACAAAGGAGTATAGTTAGCTGCAAACAGAGAGTTTGGCAGTTTGGTTACAACAATGCCAAGGTAGGTGAATTTGTCTTTAGATATTTTGAATGGAAGATGTGAAAGTTGAGAGGAGTCTATAAGTCCAACTGGCATAAGTTCACTTTCCCCCCAATTTATTCTATAGCCTGAAAAGCTACTGAATTCTTCAATTAAGTGTAAAATAACTGGGATACTCGAGAGTGGTTTCGTTGCACAAATGAGGACATCATCTGCAAATAAAGATATTTTGTGTGGGGCATTTTTAGAATTAAAAGCATGAATGTTTCTTTCTGACCTAATTGTATCAGCAAGAGGTTCTATCATTAGGGCGAAAAGTAAGGGGGATAATGGGCAGCCTTGTCTAGTACCTCTTTGGAGGTTAAAGGGGCACGACAGGGTTTTGTTTGTGAGTATTTGTGCTTTTGGGTTTCTATATAAAGTTCTGATCCAGGCAATAAATGTTTCACCCATAGCAAATTTCCGTAAAACAGCAAATAGATATGGCCACTCAACCTGATCAAACGCCTTTTCCGCATCCAGGGAGATGATAACCAAGTCTTTGTTGCTAGTATGAGAGGAATAAAGAATATTGAAGAGGCGGCGCAGGTTACAGAATGAACTCCGTCCTGGAACAAATCCAGTCTGGTCTGGTGCTATTAACTTTCCCAGAAGTGTATTTAGTCTATTGGCTAGAATCTCTGCCAAGATCTTCTGATCTATGTTTATAAGTGATATAGGCCTGTATCCTCCAACCTCTTCAGGATCCTTGCCTTTCTTAGGAATGACTGTGATCACTGCCTCATAGAGAGATGGAGGGAGAAGTCCATCCTCAAGAGCCTGGGTGAACATCTTAAGCATGAAGGGTGATAATTCATTAAAGCTTTTGTATATTTCACTGGGTATCCCGTCAGGGCCAGGTGTTTTCCCTGTTTTTAATGATTTAATAGTTTTGTTTACTTCTTCGAGTGTTATGTCTGCCCCAAGAAAATTACAATCCTCCTGGGTCAGTGTTGGCAAGTTACACTTGTCTAGAAATGTATCAGTGGGGACTGGGTCTTGATTAGATTTGCTAGAGTAAAGTGCTTCATAAAATTGCTTGAAGCGGTTGTTGATATCTTTAGATAAAGTCAAGGGTACTCCAGAATCAGATTTAATCTTATGGATTGACCGGTCATTCTCTGATTTTCGTAGCTGTCTAGCTAACAACTTGTGAGGCTTATCGCCAAATTCAAAATACTTCTGTTTTACATACATTAACGTTGTTGAAAGCCTTTGTGAGATAATCTGGTTGTACTTGAATCTGAGTTTAATTATTCTCTTATGCAGATCGGGAGAGGGTGATTCAGCATTTTCACAATCAAGCTGGTGGATTTCCTGTTCTAAGTTCAGTAAAGTAATTCGGTTCTGTTTATTTCTTTGTCCTTTAACCCTTTGGTGACTGACCCCTTGAAAATGGTTCCTCCAGGAACGATGACTTTTCAGTTGTCAAGACAACGGAAAAACTAAAATGCAAAAACAGAAAGATACGTCACAATGCTCTTGTGCACAAAACAAAATGCTCTTGTATTTTAGTTTTTCCGTTGTCTTGACAACTGAAACGTCATCGTTCCTGGAGGAACCATTTTCAAGGGGTCAGTCACCAAAGGGCTAAATGAGATAACACACCCCCTCAAGTATGCTTTAAAGGTCTCCCACAATAAAGAAGGAGAAATATTTGGTTGGTTATTATTGTCAAAAAATGTTTGGATCTCTGCACGGAGATAAACACTAAATGCAGGATCACTCAGAAGCTGAGGGTCAACTCTCCATATTGGCTTAGTTAAAGAAAAGTCAGTTAGTTCGAGAGTGAATGTGGCTAGACTGTGGTCAGAAATCAAAATGTCATGGTATTTGGCTTGTAGGATATGGGGCATCAGTTTCCTGTCAACCAGGAAATAATCAATTCGCGTGTACACATTGTGGACTGGGGAGTGAAAAGAGTAATCTCTGCCTGAAGGATTAAAAGTTCTCCACAAATCACATATGTTTGTATTGTTAATGTATGCTTTTAAGAAATCCCTGGTTTTGGACGGAGGAGCCCGTTGTGTGGAAGACCTATCCAAATATGGGTCGAAGACACAATTGAAGTCCCCTCCAATAATTAGGTTAGTGCGTGACAGCTCTGGGATCAGAGAAAACACTTTCTGAAAAAATTGGGGATTATCAAAGTTTGGCCCATAGATGTTAACAAAGATCACTGGTGAAGAGTGAATTTCCCCAGTCACTATAATGTATCTCCCCTCTTCGTCTACAATTGCGGATTTATGTTTAAAAGGAATGCCTTTATGTATTAAAATGGCTGTTCCTCTAGCCTTAGCTGAAAAAGTAGAGTGGAAAATCTGGCCTATCCAGTTGGATCTCAGTCTGGAGTGAGCATCATTCTTAAGATGTGTCTCATGAAGAAACATAATATCTGAATTCAGTGCCCTCAGATGAGATAGAACTTTGCTTTGCTTAATAGGGTGGTTCAGGCCTTTGACATTCCAAGATGTAAAGGTAAGTCCCTTCCTTTTATCTAGTTTTCTATTGTTTTGTACAGTACTCATCCTAACCCAGAGTCAGACATTGGTAACCCACTCCCCCTCAACCTGCATAATCCTTCATACACTGAGTGCAGAATTATTAGGCAAGTGAGTATTTTGACCACAACATCCTTTTAATGCATGTTGTCCCACTCCAAGCTGTTTAGGCTTGAAAGCCTACTACCAATTAAGTATATCAGGTGCTGTGCATCTGTGTAATGAGAGGGGGTGTGGTCTAATGACATCAACACCCTATATCAGGTGTGCATAATTATTAGGCAACCTCTTTTCCTCTGGCAAAATGGGTCAGAAGAGAGATCTGACAGACTTTGAAAAGTATAAAATTGTGAGATGTCTTGCAGACGGATGCAGCACTCTTGAAATTGCGAAGATGTTGAAACGTGATCACCGAACAATCAAGCGTTTCATTGCAAATAGTCAACAGGATCGAAAGAAGCGTGTGGGGAAAAAAAAGGCGCAAAATAACTGCACATGATCTGCGGAAAATCAAGCGTGAAGCTAACAAGCAGCCATTAGCATCCAGTTCTGCCATATTCCAGAGTTGCAACATTCCTGGAGTGTCAAAGAGTACAAGGTGTGCAATACTGAGGGACATGGCCAAGGTAAGGAAGGCTGAAAAACGACCACCACTGAGTAAGGCACACAAGATAAAACGTCAAGACTGGGCCAAGAAATATCTTAAGACTGATTTTTCTAAGGTGCTGTGGTCTGATGAGATGAGAATGACTCTTGATGGGCCAGATGGATGGGCCTGTGGCTGGATCAGTAATGGGCACAGAGCTCCACTCCGACTCGGACGCCAGCAAGGTGGAGGTGGAGTACTGCTATGGGCTGGTATCATCAAAGACGAGCTTGTTGGACCTTTTCGAGTTGAGGATGGACTCAAACTCAACTCCCAGACCTACTGCCAGTTCCTGAAAGAAACCTTCTTCAAGCAGTGGTATAGGAAAAAGTCAGCATCTTTCAAGAAGAACATGATTTTCATGCAGGATAACGCTCCATCTCATGCGTCCAAATACTCCACTGCGTGGCTAGCCAGTAAAGGTCTGAAAGGTGAAAAAAATAATGACATGGCCCCCTTGTTCACCTGACCTAAACCCCATAGAGAACCTGTGGTCCATTATAAAACGTGAGGTCTACAAAGAGGGAAAACAGTACACCTCTCTGAACAGCGTCTGGGAGGCCGTGGTTGCTGCTGCACACAATGTTGGTCGTGAACAGATAAAGAAATTGACAGAATCTATGGATGGAAGGCTTTTGAGTGTCCTCATGAAGAAGGGTGGCTATATTGGTCACTGATTTGTTTTTGTTTTGTGTTTGAATGTCAGATATGTTTATTTGCAAATCTGGAGTTGTCATATCAGTGTACCTGGTGAAAATAAATAAGTGAAATGGCTACACATTTGGTTTTTATTAAGTTGCCTAATAATTCTGCACAGTGAAAGTTACCTGAACACATACATATTCTCCTAAAATGGCCAAAACTAAAAACACCCCACTCTAACTTCCATACATATTCAGCTTTGATATTTATGAGTCTTTTTGTTTGATTGAGAACATAGTTGTTGTTCAATAATAAAACTAATCCTCAAAAATACAACTTGCCTAATAATTCTGCACTCCGTGTAAGTATAAAAGCAGACAAAGCTCTCATTTACCAACACGCCTCTTCTTAAACCCATGTCCACCCTCCCTTCGTTCCAGAAACCCCTGCAAAAACCCATAACACCCAAGTGAACTGTAAACAATGGTGCATTGAACACATGAAAAATGGTAAGATAAAAGTAACGATAATAAACACAAAAAACAAAAGCGTACCCGTGGTACGCATTGCCTAAATGGCAGGTTATCATAGGCATCCTAGTGAGTCTTGTGAACTAATACTATCGAACTAGTATAGCTCCTTAGTTCCTGATACATCAGGCTGTGGCGCAAAAACAAAACATTTGTAAATTGTGCAAATTATAACGAAGTCAACAAAATATAGGTGACCGCTCATGCCTACCACCCATGATACCATGGGATAGCAAAACATAAGGAAATAAGAAATTATTTGTCCATGACGTTAGCTCTGTTCAGGGATATCAGCTGGGGTTACGTTACCAGTGCCAAAGAGGCGTTCAGCATATGTAGCTGCCTTCTCAGGGTCTGTGAATTGGTGCTCGCCATCCTTGTAGGTGATCTGCAGAGTTGCTGGGTACTGAAATCCATATCGAACGTCTAGGCGATCGCATAGAAGTTCCTTGGCTCTGCTAAAGCGGGCGCGTTGTTTCACAATGGCAGGTGGCAGATTGGGAAAGATAAGGATCTTTTCTTGCTTGTAGGTGACGGTCTTCAACTGAGCAGCCATCCGCATGATGCACTCCCATTCCTGGAAGTAGTGCAGTTTGATAATGAATGCCCGTGGGTACGGGTTGTTCTGTGCAGTCTGGATAGATCTGTGAGCACGGTCAATCATTGGGGGATTATCCAGGGATAGGATCGTTTGTAGCACTTTTGCAATAAAATCCCTGTTGTTCTGACCTTTCTCTTCACCTTCCTTGATGTTCAAGATCCGTAGATTTAGCCTTCTGCTCTGGCTTTCCAGGTCTGTGAATTTGTCGTTTAGTTGTGAAACAGTTTTTGTTAACAGTCGCACCTCCTGTTGCAATTTAGTGACCTGGTCTGATGTGTACGAGGCACCTCGCTCAAGCTCGGCCAAAGTCGTAGCCTGTCCGCTAGCTACTTCCTTCACAGCAGAAATAGCATTATTGGTATCGTTCTTCAGTGTAGTCAGTTCATTCCTAATGGACAACGAAAATTGCTGGAATCTCTGGTCAATCATATCCCCAATTTCAGCTTTAAATGAATGAACTTCTGTCTGTAGGGCAGCTAGTCCATCCAATACAGCTTTGCTAGCATGTTGACTAGCTTCCTCGTGGTCGCTAGCTTCCAATGACAGGCTGTTTGGTTGATTTTGTTCTGGCTTTTTGTTTTTGGGCATCTTGGACATCCGACTTTCTTAAAGAGGAGTATAAAATCTAAGCACTGTAGTGTCTACACCTTTTCGTTTTGTTCGTTTTGCTATATTTTTTCATAAAATTTTTCAGGAACTCACTAAATCACGTCTTACTCGCTCATGACGTAACCGGAACCCCCCTTGGAATTACTCACTTTCCTTTGTGTAGAGTATTTGTCTTATTTAGTTGAATTATTAACATTAATATTACCTTTTTCAGTTGGTGCAGACTGGGACCCTGGAGTTAGAGAATCATTTACCAAAGTTTCTGGGTGCTTCACATGTCAGTGCCGAAGCATTGAGGACGTGCTGTTTCAATATGACAAACTTTGCTCACATGTCATGCATACCACGTTTGTGGGACTGTCAAGACTGAAACGTTCCCACATCTGAGAACAGGGCCTCTTGTGTGCATTTTCTATTCTTTAATAATCAACAGGCAGTGTAGATCATTATGACTATAACAGAATAGATCAATTCTGACGGTGTCTACAAGCCGCAAACAGTTTTGCGGTGGAGAAAGGACTTTTATTCTTTATTGGAATAGTGGTTGAGTCTAGTAATTTACATTCAGACAACAGGATCATCATTGTTTTTATTAGTAGTATTTCATGAACAAAAATACACTATGTAATTGGCACACCTCATCTTTGAGACCTGTAGGATGTGTGTGTGTATATATACACTATATTGCCAAAAGTATTTGCTCACCCATCCAAATTATCGGAATCAGGTGTTCCAATCACTTCCATGGCCACAGGTGTATAAAATCAAGCACCTAGGCATGCAGACTGTTTTTACAGTTTGGAGCTGGCCCCTTCCTCTTCCAACATGACTGTGCACCAGTGCACAAAGCAAGGTCCATAAAGACATGGATGACGGAGTCTGGTGTGGATGAACTTGACTGGCCTGCACAGAGTCCTGATCTCAACCTGATAGAACACCTTTGGGATGAATTAGAGCGGAGACTGAGAGCCAGGCCCTCTCGTCCAACATCAGTGTGTGACCTCACAAATATGCTTCTGGAAGAATGGTCAAAAATTCCCATAAACACACTCCTAAACCTTGTGGACAGCCTTCCCAGAAGAGTTGAAGCTGTTCTAACTGCAAAGGGTGGACCGACGTCATATTGAACCCTATGGATTAGGAATGGGATGTCACTTAAGCTCATATGTGAGTCAAGGCAGGTGAGCAAATACTTTTGGCAACATATATATATATTTTTTTTATACCGTCCCAACTTTTTCTGATTTAGGCATTGTGCAATGCTTCATACCATCATACAGTACAGTAAAATCATGAATGAGATCTTTGCTAGCTAACAGTGAACTTACTTATTTAACGACATAGTGTTTTGGCTAGTTAGCATCCTTACAAAATCCTCTCAAACCTTATTCTTAATGTAAACTGTTTTTTCTCCTTTTTGTTAATAAACTAGTTTACTAGTGGAAAAGAGCAGGGGTGTGTGTGTGTTTGGGGGTTTCATTTTGTGTGTCAGTTGAGGGGTTTTCCATATTGTAAATCCAGTTTCTGTATTTACCCCCAACCACCACTACCCACACACCTGCTCCTTTCTTCCGGTAAACCAATTTATTCACAAAAAAAAGACAGGCAACATTTTTCAAATAAATATAAAAGCAATGACATGTTTTGTCCTTTTTCCATTACTTAATGGCATGTTTGTGGAACTGCTACACTATCAGTTTATTAACAATAGACTTCCTTTAGTTTTGTTGCTTTAGTAGAGGACTTGCTGCTTCTCATTTCTGTCTCTATGTACCACTGTGACGTACACTCGTTGTCTACTTTATGAGGAACATCTATCCCATGCACACCCTCATTGATGCAGTTATCTAATCAGTCAGTCATGTGGCAGCAGCTCAATGAAAAAAAAATCATGCAGATACAGGAGAATTGCGTCAGTTAATGTTCACATCAAACATCAGAACGGGAAAAATTGTGATCTCTGTGACTTTCACTGTGGCATGGGTGTTGATGCCAGATGGGCTGGTTTGAGTATTTCAGAAACTGTTGGTCTCCTGGGATTTTCACACACAACAGTCTCTAGAGTTTACACAGAATAGTGCAAAAAGTGAAAAACACCCTGTGAGCAGAGGGTCCACAGGCCAAAACATATTGTTGATGAGAGAGATCGGAGGAGAACGGCCAGACTGGTTTGAACTGACAGGAAGTCTATACTAACTGAAACAAGCACTCTTTACAACCATGGTGAACAGAAAAGCATCTCACAATGCACAACACATCAAACCTTGAAGTGGATAAGCTCCAACAGCAGAAGACCACATCAGGTTCCAGGACAGTTGAAGACTGGAAAAATATCAGCTGATTTTTTTTTTTCTCTAATCTTCAACTGTCCAGGATGGGTAGGTCTGTGCCCATGATGCCATCAGATTCCTGTTCTTGGTCGACAGGAATGGAACCCAATGTGGTTTTCTGCTGTTGTAGGTCATCCACCTCAAGGTTCGATGTTTTGCGCAAGCCGAGATGCTTTTTGGTTCACCGTGGTTGTAAAGAGTGTTTATTTCAGTTAGTATAGACTTCCTGTCCGTTCAAACCAGTCTGGCCATTCTCCTGTCACCTCTCATCAACTAGGTGTTTCTACACATGGAACTGTCGCTCACACAAAGTTTTTATTTTTATTTTTGCATCATTCTGTGTAAACTCTAGAGACTGCTGTGTGTGAAAACCCCAGGAGATCAGCAGTTTCTAAAATACTCAAACCAGTCCATCTGGCACCAACAAGGATGTTGTCAAAAATTGATCAAAGTTGTCAAAGTTTTTTTCTTCCTTCTCATGGTTGATATGAACATGAACTGAAGCTCTTGAGCAGCATGATTTTTTGCATTATGCTGATGCCACATGATGGTGGATAATGAACATACAGTATATTCTTCTAATTCCTTTTTTTAATAATGTTAAATATCACTTTACATGAAAAGTGGTGTACACTTTCTCTTTATAAATGAAGCCATATGATTAACACTGGAGGATCATTCAAATTAAAACAAAGAAACTGTCCAGTCCAAATAAAGCTTCTTTACCTCAGTTCATCTTTATTGAACAAAATGACAACAGACAAATTAACTAATTACACATATGATCTTTCACCCCCAAATAAATGGAAATATGTACATAAATCTTCACAAGGGTTTGCTTGAGGCACTTTGCACAATCATGTGGAATTTTTGAAAAATTAACTTGTAGTTTGATGGTACAATGCATTTTCTCCCCAAAAAATGTTAATATGCAGACCCGGCATGAAACATATTTACAAATAATTTATGTTTATTTTAATATTTTTACACAGATTCATGCAGGAAAAAAAATTGGTCCATGCTGTCAAAAGTTTATACAAAATTTATATAAAATATTTTCAGTCCAGACATTACAATATTTGGCAACAAGTTGGTCAAAGGGGTCGATACTGTTCACATGACCTACAGTACATAGCACTTCAGAAACTGGTTACACAAAACTAAACATACATGAGGACATGAATATTCAGTGTGTCTTCACAATATAACCAGAAGCCAACAAATAAAAGTGCATACTTCTTTTTTTACAGGATTGTAATACCTCAGAAGTCATTGGTGTGGTGGTGGTGGTTTAAGAAACCTGTTGGATATCATCCATCCATCCATCCATTATCTCTAGCCGCTTATCCTGCCCTACAGGGTCACAGGTAAGCTGGAGCCTATCCCAGCTGACTACGGGTGAAAGGCGGGGTACACCCTGGACAAGTCGCCAGGTCATCACAGGGCTGACACATAGACACAGACAACCATTCACACTCACATTCACACCTACGGTCAATTTACAGCCACCAATTAGCCTAACCTGCATGTCTTTGGACTGTGGGGGAAACCGGAGCACCCGGAGGAAACCCACGCAGACACGGGGAGAACATGCAAACTCCAAACAGAAAGGCCCTCGCTGGGCTCAAACCCAGGACCTTCTTGCTAACCACTACACCACTGTGCCGCCTGTTTCCATACTTCATTATGTTTCAATAGAAAAGTGAGTAAAATCCATCTGCATGCACTGCAATAATTAAACTGGGCTCTTAATTAACTTTGCACATCTTCTGTGCATCAAGATGTACTGAAAACACACACATCATAGAAATATCTGTGCAATAAGCTGTTACACAGTTTACAACATATAAAGACACAGACTCAACAAAAATGACCTCTGAAGATGTCAATATTTCACTAGTAGAACGACAAACTGCTCTTTAAACATTCGATTATGATGTAACACACACTTTGTTAATGTAGATGATATCTATATCTGCAGCCATTTCCTATGCAAACAATACTTTTCAGTTTGTATTACCTCATGTTTTATACCTCTAATATGATATTATATTAAATTTTATATTTTAAAAATTCTCTCCAAAAGCAGGGCTCGACATTAACTTTTTAATCCGCTTGTCCAGTTGGACAAGCAGCAAGATTTTTCACTTCACCTGACCATAACATTTTTATTACTATGTATTGACTAGTTCAATAAAAGGAAAGTGAGAAACAAGATATTTGCAGATTTTCTCTCAGACCTGGTTATTTCCTTCGACAAAGCTTTAGTTGTCAGAGATTTTAATATTCACTTCGATAACCCAGAAGACCCTTTGAAAACAGCGTTTGTGCCCATTTTAGATTCAGAAGAGGTTAATCAGAGTGTCATAGGACCGACCCATAATGGTGGTCACACTCTTGATCGAACGCTAACATTCGGGTTAAACATAGAAAATATAGTCACACTTCCACAGTCTGAAGTTATCTCAGATCATTATCTCTTCTCATTCAAAATATATCTGAGTAATAATATATGCACCTCACCACGCTACTGTATTAAACGTACATTCACATCAACTACTGCACAGAGCTTTATAAATGATCTCCCAGAGTTATCAACTTTGATTGGGTCACTGTCAGCCTCCGCAGAACTTGATCAGGCAACTGACTGTTTAGAGTCAACGTTCAGCTATATTTTAGATAATGTAGCTCCTCTTAAAAAGAAAATGATCAGAGAGAAAATATTAGCACCCTGGTATAACGATGACACTCACACTTTAAAACAGACCACTCGAAAATTGGAACGTAAATGGCGTCAAACAAAATTGGTAGTGTTCAAATTAGCGTGGAAGGAGAGCTTCCTGAAGTATAGAAAAGCTCTTAGTGCTGCTAGATCAACATATTTCTCCTCCCTAATAGACGATAACAAAAATAATCCTAGATTCCTATTTAATACTGTAGCAAAATTAACCAGGAATAAGTCCACTATAGACACATGCACACCTGCAGTATGTAGTAGCAACGACTTCACAAATTTTTTCAGTGACAAAATTGAAAATATCCAACAAAAATTTCAAACTACTAATTTAAGGTCAGACAATTTAAGTAACCCTGTAGCTAACAATATAACTGTATCAGATCAGCAATTAGAATGTTTTACTCCCCTTAGAGAAATCGAACTACTGTCATTAATCTCCACATCAAAATCCTCAACTTGTGTACTAGATTCCTTACCTACACGTCTATTCAAACAGATCTGAATAAACTGAATCGCTTCTAAAAATAATAAATTCTTCTCTTAGGATTGGCTATGTACCCAAATCCTTTAAACTAGCAGTTATCAAACCCCTGATTAAAAAATCTGACCTTGATCCCTGTCAGCCGTCAAATTATCGGCCGATATCAAACCTCCCCTTTATCTTCAAGATCCTAGAAAAAGGTGTGGCACAGCAGTTATGCTCATATTTACATAGGAATAACATCCATGAAATGTATCAGTCAGGATTTAGACCTCATCATAAAACAGAGACAGCTCTGGTTAAAGTAGTAAACGACCTACTGTTGGCGTCTGATCAGGGCTGTGTCTCGCTGCTTGTGTTGCTTGACCTTAGTGCAGCATTTAATATCATTGATCATTCCATTCTTCTGGATAGACTAGAAAACGTTGTGGGGGTTAAGGGAACAGTGCTCTCCTGGCTCAGGTCTTATTTAACTGATCGCTATCAGTATGTTGATGTAAATGGTGATTTTTCTAGACATACTGAAGTAAAGTTTGGTGTTCCACAAGGTTCTGTCTTAGGCCCACTGCTTTTTTCTTTATATACGTTACCTCTGGGTGATATTATTCGTAAGCATGGTATTAGTTTCCACTGTTATGCAGATGACACACAGTTGTATGTTTCTGCAGAACCAGTTAGTTCAAAATGCAGCAGCAAGAGTCCTTACTAGGACTAGAAAATATGACCACAGCACCCCTGTCATATTCACACGGAACTGGCTCCCAATCAAATTTCATATTGTTTATAAAATACTACTATTGACCTTTAAAGCACTGAATGGTCTCACACCACAGTACCTGAGTGAACTTTTGGTCCTTTATGACCCGCCACATCTACTTAAATTAAAAGGTGCAGGCTATCTGCTGGTACCTTGTATAGTGAAGGCTACATCAGGGGGCAGAGCCTTTTCTTACAAAGCCCCACAGTTATGGAACAGCCTTCCAAGTAATGTTCGGGAATCAGACACATTCTCAGCATTTAAGTCTAGGCTGAAAACGTGTTTAGTCAAGCCTTTTGTTAATGGAGTTTATGAGGTAAAGGAGTAGATCTGGAGGGTGCTCAGACAGTGTTTGGTAAACTGGGATGTATGGATGCTGTCAGTCCCCCATTCACTTGCTCACTCAAGTTTGTTGACAATGTAGTGGCTGGCTGCTTTATGTCCCGAGATGCCTTCATGCCTGTGTTACCTTCTGGCTCTCCCCTTTTAGTTATGCTGTCATAGTTAGTTTTGCCAGAGTTTTGCTCAGCGCAAAACGTATACTGTTCTTACTCATCAGGTGACATTAGGCATACCTAACAACCTGTGTTTTCTCTCTCTTTCTTCCCCCCACCCCTCTCTCTGTCTGTCCCTTTGAGTTGCATGTCAATCCTGAGATCGAGATGCTGACCTCTTCTGCTCCTCGGACCTGCCTGATCCATCCTGATGCCCTACGTCTGGCTGGAGTCTCATCACATCGCTCGTGTGGAGGATGGCCCCATATGGACAGTTGAAAGTCACACTTGGAAGACGCTCTGGACACTTACAGTAATGCTTTTATGGCTGAGGACTACAGTTGACTTGCTAACTTTAGGACTGCAGTTGCCATGAACAGTTTTTGCACTCAAGTTTCCATCAATGAAGAGTTATAACATCAACGAAACTGACTTCATGGTGAAACTGTTAATGTTATCACCCAAATGAGGTTGGGTTCCCTTTTGAGTCTGGTTCCTCTCGAGGTTTCTTCCTCATGTTGTCTGAGGGAGTTTTTCCTTGCCACCGTCGCTACAGGCTTGCTCATTGAGGATAGATAAGGGATAAAATTAGCTCATGTTTAAAGTCATTCAAATTCTGCAAAACTGCTTTGCGACAATGTCTGTTGTTAAAAGCGCTATAAAAATAAACTTGACTTGATATTTACAGATATTTTATTAAGGTATTTGATTGCCATTTCGATTAATTCTGCGTCTAATAATCTATAATTAGATATTACGCCATGGTTATTTTTACATATGCACCTGCTGTACTCAGCTTCCCTGGAAATTCGTAAACCATAACGCAGCTGGATCACTGAAGTGAGTGAACTGGTTTTGCTGGAACTGTATTGATGTAACTCTTGAATAATTACTATAAAATTTTTTGGTGATTTTCAACAATCCCTAAAAGATATAAAAGCATCCGGTATCATTACTATATTGTCTGAGGTGGTTATATGTAATACTCTGTTGAGTAATTTTCTCTCGTCTGTAAACCAAATTAGATCGGCCTATATGTAGAAAACGTGACAAAATATGTAGACGACTTATACTATTTATATAAACTGCTTATTAATATTATTTAACTCGTATTTTATATTCTATTGCAACTTTAAGCAAGTTTTCAAGGAGTTTGGGCTTATCATGTAGCCTTAGCAGTGAGCCAGCTCGTATAAATAATCTGCGCATGAACACATGACACTGTTAAATTCACCTCAACATGTATTTTGCAACCGTTTAACCCACTATGGGCAATGCTAAAGTCACCATTACACACAGTACAGCGCATAACACTGTCATTATTTTTTACCCCTATTAGGCAAGGGTACACTTTCATATAGTCTGAGGTGAAGTGTGTTTTGTATTTTGTTTTTTTTGGGCACTCAGGGAGCTGCTATCAATATGCGGGAGACTCCCGGAACTTCTGGGAGACTTGGGAATAATTCAACTTAACTCGTCGGACAAGCAGATGTGGATTTGACTTGTCCGGACCGAACATTTTGTTGTCCAGTTGGACTACCATTAATTTTGAGCCCTGAAAAGCCCACGTTATTAACCTTTAACTATGCCAATATTATTTTAGTCTAACTTTTTTCTCAATTCACGTAATTTGGGCTCCAGCTTTTATTTCAACACAATGTAGTTTTCATTGTCTTGTTGTCATATGGTATTTAATATAAAATAAATGTGTGTATAAAGTTAAAAAAAAATGTTTTAGACCAAAGACTACAGTATAAATATTCCAGTATGATCATAAATGGGTTAAGGAAACTTCAAAAGTTTACCGTAAGGGTGTAGCAGTGTTCGAGCACTTATCAGTGTGGTTTCTCATCAGTTCTAATAAATCCCATATGGACCTACTGAAATAAAATGGATACATTTTGGAAAGTCTGTTGTGAGGCCATCCATCCATCCATCCATCCATCCATCCATCCATCCATCCATCCATCCTCAGGTCCAGTATTTATAATGATGGTAGATTATGGGATTCATGTATGAATATGACACAAATCTTCCATAAAGTCTTCACAGCACGTGATTTACAGCGATGCGTTGCCGTGTTTCCCGTGTGTTGCAGCATGCTCGGTTTTAGAGGTCCATGTGTTTGATGGTAAGTGATGGAAAGTGTGTGTGCTTCTGTCTGCATCCTTACTGCACTGCTGTCCTGTTGTCTTTTAGTGTCCTCCCCCACTTTTGCCTTCAGTCGCCCACTGTATGATGATGGAGGTAATGCTCATCACCATGAAGATGAAGCCCAGAGTCGCAAACATCGCTGCCTGAAGGACGAAAAATACAAACAAATATAAACATTTAAGACGTAACTCAGGTGAGTGAGAAGACTAGTGTGGAAGTACTATAGAAATGTTTCATGACATTTTCTGATTTGTGAATCCTAAAGACATCCTAAAGACATTTGTCATCCTAATGATTTTTCTTTCGACTCAAATCACTCAAATCTAACACACTCAGACTTACTCTTGGGCCTTTAAAGCTGCCAAATGTAAAATTTTGGAATTTGTCACAGGTCGTCACATCCTGATTTATTCTCATATACAGTATGTGTTTAATTTACATAAAATATGGAGAAGGAAAAACGTTTCAGTGAAGAAAATGTTCGTCAAAGAAATGCTCGGTGAAGCTGAATTAGAGAAGTTTGTTTCTGAGGTCACTAAAAACAACGGTTACAACAGAGGAAACGATGGTCCAAGATGTTTGTCTTTTGCGACCCTTTCTGAAATTAATGGCATCATAAATGCGTAAAAAGACCATTTAGCTGATTAGGACAGAAATCAGGTAGAAAATGGAGCTATTTTCCGACCATTTATAGCCAGGGTTTTTACTCATTTTCGTATTCGAATTTGGGCTGTCAAAGTTAATGTGATAATAATGCGTTAATGCAAATTCCTTTTAATGCCACTAATTTTTTTGACGCACGATTAACGCTTGCATGTTCTGTGCCCGGCGGCATGGTGGTGTAGTGGTTAGCAGTGTCGCCTCACAACAAGAAGGTTCTGGGTTTGAGCCCCGTGGCCGGCGAGGGCCTTTCTGTGCGGAGTTTGCATGTTCTCCCCGTGTCCGCGTGGGTTTCCTCCGGGTGCTCCGGTTTCCCCCACAGTCCAAAGACATGCAGGTTAGGTTAACTGGTGACTCTAAATTGACCGTAGGTGTGAATGTGAGTGTGAATGGTTGTCTGTGTCTATGTGTCAGCCCTGTGATGACCTGGCGACTTGTCCAGGGTGTACCCCGCCTTTCGCCCATAGTCAGCTGGGATAGGCTCCAGCTTGCCTGCGACCCTGTAGAACAGGATAAAGCGGCTACGGATAATGGATGGATGGATGTTCTGTGCCCCTCCACCATAGTTTGGGAAATCAGGAAGTGACGTACCAGGAGCGAGTGACAGCGAGTAGCTGGTCATGATAAAGTGCACTTGTGTACAGGATCAACTTATACTGTTGTATTCTGACTGTTTACATAAAACGTGTATTTTTTTATATAAGGTTGATGTGAGAAAAGAAGACGTGTTAAGGTCCAGTTGTGTGTGTGTGTGTGCGCGCGCGTGTGCAGGCTGTACACTGGAGTGAGAGAATTTGTTTTATTCTGAGAAATTTGTAAGTTATGTAACAGTGTTTATAAATGCAGTTTTTGCTCATAAATGTACTATATATTTACCACTGAGTTATTGCATTTTACTGGAAAACATCTTTATGAGCTGTGTGGCTTAACAAATGTATTTATTTGGGTTTTGTATTTTTATTTTCTTTATTTAAAGATAGCCACTACTGTTGTCCAGAGTCCACATCACCTAGTTTGTTTAGTTTAGTTTATTGCATAGTTTGAAACTGGAAGTTAAGTACAGAACTCGAGGAAAATACTAGCTATATTGTTTTGTTCACACTGAATTGTGCTAAACCCTCAAAATTATAAAGTTAACATTGCTTTATTTTTTAAATGCAGTGGAGGAATAAAATACCCACAAAAATCATTTTTGCTGTGCCCAGCCTTATCCTTTCTGACCTGGCCACATACATTTGTATAAAGTAAGTGTATTTGTCCACTCCCACTCCCCAAAAACTTGAAAAAATATCCTTTTAAGGTACATTTAGAACAGATAAAAAAAATTGATTTGCGATCAATCGCGAGTTAACTGGACAATAATGCGATTAAATATTTTAATCGATTGACAGCACGAATGTGAATGCATCAGATTTAATTGAAGTCGATATTAATTTGAGTCAAGTTTCCATCCTAAACCAGTAAACAAATCCTCAACTTATATAAATAAAATACTAGAAGGAATTAATCACATACTGAAAAACAAGAGTCATCAGGAGATGACACCCCCCCCACTCCAAATTTTCCTAGGTTGAATTGATTGCCATTGAAATACAGGAAAAAATAAAAATCACAGAAATCCCAAAATGTCAAAAGGCACAACTCCTTTAATCACTTAACATAACTGTCAGGTTTCGTGACAAAAATAAAAATTCTGAATAGTTTTTGAGTTATGCTCCGGAAACTAAAATGTTTACAGATGGACGGACAGACAGACAGAACGATAGCTATATCCCCTCGGATTATATGCCCGGAGGGTAACAGGCCACCAAAATTAAGAAAATTACCTCTGGAGTATTTTAGTGGCCATATGGAGGAAAAAAACAAACAAAAAAACAATGATGTCCAAACATGTTTGAATATTAACATCATTACTTCGCGGTGCCTCTTGTATAGTATGCAAATGTGTTTATTAATCAACCGAAGGAATAATGAGCTAATAAAGACCCAAGTCGGTGCCTCCCAGGTTCCCAGATGAATGATTTTTTTATTATTAACACTAGCATGCTACTATACTATACTTGCTATTATTATCGATGCTGTTGATATTGATTTGAGGATTGTACTGAACGCGCTGTCAGGCTGTTAAAAAGAAAGTGAGCTGAAATTTTTGCCGCTTTTCCACTACAAACGCGGCTGAGCCGTGCCGTGCCGAGTCGAGCTGAGCGGGGCTGTTGGAGTTGCATTTCGACTACAACCGCGCTGAACCGTGTTGGCTGGAAGTGGGTGGACACATTGGGTGGAGTTAGCGAAAGTGGGTGGACGTCACGTGATGTCGTTAAGCAGCGCAAACAGTGACATTTTAGTGACAGTGGCGGAACAAGTCAGAGCCGGGCCGGGGGCGGGGCAAATGACCGGGCCCTTTATTAAAGCTTATCATAACATCATTTTAGGCTACAAAATGTCCGCAACTGCGGTGTTTACCAATTTCAACACTACCGGGTGCAACTATGTTATTTAGTACATCAAGTCCTTCAAACGAACATGTAACTCAGAAACAAAAAACATTAGGATACTGTACATGGCTCATAATAAAACATCAATAGCCTATACTGCGCACATTATTTGAAGGGCATACGAATGAGCGCTCAGAGGTTGCAACGGTGACAGGAAGAGTCAGAAATAAAAGGAGGGCGGTGCAAACCTCACTGAATGCACTGTGTTTACCAATTTCAACACTACGGGGTGCAACTATGTTATTTTGTACATTAAGTCCTTCAAACGAACATGTAACTCAGAAACAAAAAAACATTAGGCGACATACTGTACATGGCTCATAATAAAACATCAATAGCCTACTGCGCGCATTATTTGAAGGGCATACGGCGAGCCTTGCGCTCCGCGAACTCGTCCACGATGCTCTGTATGTCACTGATTCAGTGAGCTTTTCAGCGGTAGTCTCACGACCCGGATAGTAAACAATAAACATGGAGGACATGGAGTCGTTAGTGTTGCTGGTCTTGGTGCTGTGGCTTGTTGTCACCGACAACGCCAACAGATACTGGCAAGAGCGTATAGATGAGGCGAGGCGCATAAGGCTTCAGAAATTCTCGTAATTCGTAATTCTTCTCCTTCCGGGTTTGCGGTGTTTACAGATCCCAGCGCGCTCGCGGGGCGTGTGTGGGCATGTGAGGACACGCCTCCTCACCAATCAGTGCACAGGGGAGTGTCTGCTCACGCCCCCAACCTCAGTCGGCATGGTTTGGCTCGCTTCAGCCTCACTCCAAAACGGTGCGAGTTTTAGGGGCTAAGCAGGGCTGAAACGAGCTGAGTCGTGCTGGTTTTTGGTAGTCGAAACGCGAGCCGTGTCGGGCTGAAGTGAGCTGAAGCGAGCTGAAGTGAGCTGAAAAAGGGTAGTGGAAAAGGGCCATTATATGCACTCTGACATGATACATGTCTGATTTTATAGATAGATAAAACACTGAGGTGGCACGGTGGTGTAGTGGTTAGCGCTGTCGCCTCACAGCAAGAAGGTCCGGGTTCGAGCCCAGTGGCCGGCGAGGGCCTTTCTGTGCGGAGTTTGCATGGTGTCGGCGTGGGTTTCCTCCGGGTGCTCCGGTTTCCCCCACAGTCCAAAGACATGCAGGTTAGGTTAACTGGTGACTCTAAATTGACCGTAGGTGTGAATGTGAGTGTGAATGGTTGTCTGTGTCTATGTGTCAGCCCTGTGATGACCTGGCGACTTGTCCAGGGTGTACCCCGCCTTTCACCCGTAGTCAGCTGGGATAGGCTCCAGCTTGCCTGCGACCCTGTAGAACAGGATAAAGCGGCTACAGATAATGGATGGATGGATAAAACACTGATGGTGAAAGTTGCATACTTGGTATTCAGTCCAACTTGACCAGATGCAACTTTGATTTAAAAAAAAAAAAAAACACCTATAATGTTTAGCAGTTTTTTCTCTTCTGCCTTAAAATGTTGCCATTTTATAGCATGTACCATAAACCTGTGTGTTGCAAAATAACAATTTCGCTAAAATGTGTGCACTTGACCTACACAGAACTCAGGGATAACAGAAACAATCATCATTCACGTTCCATGCATGTTGTCCTGTGTAGAACCAAGTTGGTCGTATGATATATTTACCTGGATCTTTGACCGAGATTTCAGTGGTTCCTGCTCTTCAGGTACGATGCGGATGTAGAATATTCCAGGCAGTATGAAAATAAGACTGGGTGCTGATGTGGCTCCTGGGAGAATAAAGACATAAACTTGATGTGAACCCTGCACCATTATCATTCTTCCTATTTTAAAAATCATTCCTTGCGTTAAAGAATATGGGACATGAAACATAAAAGCACGCTATATCAGTTTCTTTCCATTAAAAATATGAATTAATTGCATCAACAAATACAAAATCATCTATTAAATTCAGCAAAATCGTTATATTCGTGATGATTATATGGCATTTCTGCTCGACTTCCGATATGCATTTTTTGCAACCGGAAGAGCCGCTGTCACGTGATCATACGTCACAAAAACTTTCGGGCACAGCACAAGCGGGTAGATGAATGGAGAAGTGGATGACAAGAAAATTGTTTTTATAGTCTTTAAAGTACATTGGACATCATACATTGGACATCATGGTGTATTGTGCTGCTTATGGTTGCAATAATTCCAATGGGAAATGCCCTGGAGTAAGTTTTTTTGCATTCCCCAAGGACCCGAAGCTGAGGAAAGTGTGGGCTCACCTGCGCATGCGCAGTAGGCTTCGTGCATGCGCAGTAGGCTTGGTAGGACAACTTTACAGAACACCTGTTGAAAAAAACTTTGCACCTACTGTTTCCCACAAACTGTATTCGGACCATTTCACTGAGGATTCTTTCAACATTAATACTCAGGTACTGAGCGATATTAATTCATGAAACATGAAACAGGAAGCATAAGGATGAGAAAAAAAAAACAGTTCAAATCGGGAAGCCGCGCACATCTGCGCCAGGCTGCACAAATGCGTGCAGCTTCCCGACCCAAACCGCCTCTCTCTCATCCTTACACTTCATGCCTCATGCTCCATGAACCAACATCGCTATATATTTTTTTTTAATCGGATCTGCGCGATTCAGCCGTGAGAAAGGCGGCATCCGCCGAAAGGCGCACTGTTTGCATCCCTGCACGGAGGCCAGGGGACAGGGCAGGAATATTTTTGTTGATCTGAGTGATCCGGTGCGATTTCGCGACCCCCCCCCCCCCCCCCCCCCCCCCCCCCGTTGAAGACCTCTGCGCTAAGCGTCTGAAAGCCGAGGTAAGGATTAGTATTATAATTTGGGGTGTATCAATTATTGATTATCATAATTCTGACTCGTTTCGCCATTTTGAATGTTTTCATCTCGGACTCTGGAAGCATTGTATCTCAATCAATCTTGAAAAATATCAGCAAAAAAAAAAAAACTAGCTTGCAACGGACTTTAGCTAGATCTATGATGAACTTGCAATGTATGATACAAAAATAATACTTCTTTCAACAGATCATTAGCCTTTGAGCAGAATTGTTTTTAACTTACCAGGATGTTTTATCGAGCCGACCGCTTTGTTTCATGAGGGCTGAATGAACTCTCACTCTCAATCATCTGACCCGTCAGAGTAAAGACAAGATCCATGTTCATGTGAATTTCCAGCTATCGGTTCGAATTGATAGGGTCTAACTTCACATCTCTGTGAAACATCGGGAATGTCACTGTCGATGGTGTCCATTTCGGTAACCTGTTTACATTAGATTCCCAAGCGCTGGCTCCTTGGAAGGTTTTTGTGACGTCACGGGTCACGTGACCACCTAGCTCATTAACGAATCCTTGTTTTATGCTGATGTATAAAAAAACTTGAATAATGTGATGATTTTCACATTTTTGACGCCCTGCAGTGATTTAGATGGCATTTCTTATGTCCTTTATACATAATTATGCCCAGGTAAAAATCCATGTCCCATATCCTTTAATGGCCTTTAAACAGCCTTTTTACAGTTATAAATGCTGGAGAAGCTCACCGATGACGCCAAAGATATCTCTGATGTTAGGGACGAAGATGACGAGCACGTTGACGAAGAAGAGGAGAATCACAGCGATGGCGATGTGGCGAACCCAGTGGAAAGGTTTATTAGGGAACAGCAGCTGTTGCACAGCACGGCGGATCTGCACACACACACACACACACACACAGAGAATGCTGTGTTGTTTAATGAAAAGTAATGACAATTTTCTCATATTTAAAGCAGTCAAAGCTTTAATCGATTCGGTAACTGAAAAGGTGCGCGTGTGTGTCAGTAACAGCACTGAAAACATGAGTTCGGAGCAGCCTCCAAACATGGCCGCTCCGGACTATGAGCCCCAAGAGTCACAGCGCCCTCTGTCACCTGATTATTAATCACACCACCTGTCTCTCATCCAGCAATTACCATCTCGCCTATGTAAGCTCACCTCTCACTTCCCAACCTCATGAAGTATTGTTTAGTAACTCATGACTAACTTTACCAAGCCATTTGATTGCCGCCTGACTTTCAGTGTATGACCAGTGTTTACGTTTCGCCTCGATCTCGTTTCATTGTTTTCCCTTCGTTGCGTTGTTTGCTGATTGACTGAACCCCGCTCGTTTCCGGACTATAATTCCTGCTCCTTGATTTGGCTCAGCGTGCTGTTTGTGAAGCCCCTGGTCTCCCCCATGCTTGCATCTGTAAGCACTTGCACTCTAGTGTGTGTGTGTACATCTATCTAGACTGTTATGGAGATCAAAAAAGGATCATATCTCCTCATAATGACAAGATAGTGTTTAATGTCCTCAACATATACAGTGCTTTTACTTGAAAAGCAAACTATCATTTATGGTTAGGTGAAGACATAGATCTCTAGCTACACTAATCATTAGGTCAATGGAAAGTCCTCACAATGATAGAAAACTAATGTTTGTTTTCTGTGTGTGTGTGTGTGTGTGTGTGTGTGTGTGTGTGTGTGTGTGTGTTTTACCGGGAAGAGAACGACAGGCACAGTGAGGGTGACAGCAATCAGCACTGCCAGGCGCACACACAGTATCAGTCTATCACTGGTGCTGTAACTCTCCAGGAGTTCATCTTTCACGTTACCTGCGCACACACACACACACACACACACACACACACACACACACATTTAGAGTCCATATTCATGCATAAGCCCTGAATATCATTTTTTAAAATCCCTCTTCAAAATATTCCTGTACAGAGATTGGCCAAGGATGGCTCACGTGACATAAAATAGTTCCACCATTGATTAAGCAATGTATCTCATAATGTCAAAAATAAAAAAAAAAATTAATATGGTGTGAGTCAGTCATGGCATATCCTGGATATATCACTAACTTGCGTCATAATTTCAAGCTATACAGCCGACTCGAGTCACAGCTGTGACTCCGTGAGCATTTTTGTGCATGTAGATCTACTTATCATGATCATGCCTGGTGAGGCAGGCGACAGCATGGTACATTGCACACGCACGGGCCGAAGGCCGCTCCGATGTAAACAACAAACATGGCTGCCTTTTAGTTTGGAATTTTTGATGAGGGATATAAATCAAATATACCATGCACTGAGAGACTCCGGTAATTCTAGATTCTCTTCGGTGACTGGTATCGTACTATTTTCTTTGGGACTGTGTCCCTTACAAAATGGTACTATACCAGTCACTTCAGAGAATCCATCATTTCAACCGGAGCCTCTCCGTGCATGGTAAATTTGATTAATTTTACACCACTAGCACATGCTTACCATAGAAAGTGAGGTAGCCGAAAATGGCGGTTAGTAGGTACATGATGAACATGGCCAGTATGGAGATGTTAGCCACATTCTGCATGCGTTTCTTCGATGGACTGGAAGAAAATACACACACCGCCAAAATCAAAGACCTTCATCAGCAACCAACATGAAATAATCCCTTGATTTGTTTAAAAAACAAAACAGGTGACACTTTACATTAAAGCTGCAGAAGGTAAACGGTTAAAAAAAAACCTTTTTGTCATTTTTGCTGAAACTGTCACTATGTCCTGACAGTAGTACATGAGACAAATAATCTGCAGAAAAAAAAAAAATCAGTCTCCTTTGGCTACACCTAGTGCTTCTCATGCCATTTGCAAGAATCCACAGCGCTTCAATGTAAACAACCAGTCAGAGCCAGAAGGCGTGTCTGACGGAGTGTCAATCAAACCTTTAATTGAAATAAATTTATTCAGAGAAATCCATCCACCCGGCAGCACGGTGGTGTAGTGGTTAGCGCTGTCGCCTCACAGCAAGAAGGTCTGGGTCCGAGCCCCGTGGCCGATGAGGGCCTTTCTGTGTGGAGTTTGCATGTTCTCCCCGTGTCCGCGTGGGTTTCCTCCGGGTGCTCCGGTTTCCCCCACAGTCCAAAGACATGCAGGTTAGGTTAACTGGTGACTCTAAATTGACCGTAGGTGTGAATGTGAGTGTGAATGGGTGTCTGTGTCTATGTGTCAGCCCTGTGATGACCTGGCAACTTGTCCAGGGTGTACCCCGCCTTTCGCCCATAGTCAGCTGGGATAGGCTCCAGCTTGCCTGTGACCCTGTAGAACAGTGTTTCGCAAAGTGTGGTCCGCGGACCACCTCAAGTGGTCCGCGAGGTGATCTACAAACGTAGTCAGCATTTTCAAGGTAAGCTAGCGTATGCTTTGTAACATTATTAGAAAGTTAAATTTATCCAATCTTGTTTTTAACGGCAATCAAACGGGCCTGTAATTTCATCATTATTATTATTTAAAAAGCGTTCTGCATCTGAATTTGCACCACATTAAACTTGTAGTGTGCACGTGCTCTTATTCCGCCTCTCGTCTCTAGGCAACAGTCACCTCACAAATCTCTGCCTCACAGGCAAACAGGCAGGCAGACCTGAAAACAAGCAAACGAAAATTCTGAACATATAATAGGCTAATCCTAACTAGCTTGTGTTCGTGCCATTTTCATCCACATACGGATGCGAGGTTGGGTTTTCAGCACTGGTTGGGTTGAAAACTAAAAAGTGAAACCGAGTCAGTGTGGCCCCCAATCTCAGATTAAAGCTGTCCAGCTTGGAACCAAGATATTAAATCATTGATGCTTAGTATGCATCAGCACCACTCCTCCCATTAAGAAAAAAAGAGTCAGTTTTGGGCAGAAGACAAGTAAGTGTAATCTATTAAATCTAAAATTTTTGTTCATTTCAGTTCATTCATGTTCCTCCTAATTTTGAACAATTTTGAACTATTGATATGAAATGTTCTGATTAACTGTTTGCTGAATTTTAAACCTCCATACTTTTGCCTTTAAAAACGACAGAGGATATGGAATGGATAGGCCTTTAATGTATTTAGTTAACCATAATTTTTTCAATTAAAAACACCTAATAGTACACATCTCTGTATGGTGTGTGTGTGTGTGTGTGTGTGTGTGTGTGTGTGTGTGTGTGTGTGTGTGTTGTGTGGGGCGGGGGGGCGGGTGTTGACAGGTGGTCCCTGAAATTTTTTTTGGGACAGAGTGGTCCTTGATCTGAAAAAGTTTGAGAAACACTGCTGTAGAAGGACAAAGCGGCTAGAGATAATGAGATAAGATGAGATCCATCCATTATCTATAATCACTTATCCTTCTACAGGGTCACGGGCAAGCTGGAGCCTATCCCAGCTGACTACGGGCGAAAGGCGGGGTACACCCTGGACAAGTCGCCAGGTCATCACAGGGCTGACACATAGACACAGACAACCATTCACACTCACATTCACACCTACGCTCAATTTAGAGTCACCAGTTAACCTAACCTGCATGTCTTTGGACTGTGGGGGAAACCGGAGCACCCGGAGGAAACCCACGCGGACACGGGGAGAACATGCAAACTCCGCACAGAAAGGCCCTCGCCGGCAGCTGGGCTCGAACCCAGAACCTTCTTGCTGTGAGGTGACAGCGCTAACCACTACACCACCGTGCCGCCCTCATCAATTATTATGAATTATATAATTATTATTTGACATGAAAATAATTCTTTTCAACAAATTATAGTGAGCACGACTCCAATCAGCTCAAAAATGTACAATTTAAATCGGAAACATGCTTCAGTTACATTGTGTTCACTGTAATATCCAGGGGTACCAGTAATAGTGGCAGGTGTGTTTTTTGTTGAAAATAATTGGATTGATGAGGCGTTTGTTTTTCTCTGAATAAGTTGATTTCAATTAAAGGTTGGGTTTTCCTCATTTTTTTCAGTGTGTGATGAAGCGACTTCACCAAAAGGTGATTTTTTTTTTCTAACCATTTTTACTGATCTTTACAAGGAGTGCCAATAATTGTGGAGGGCACTGTATGAGACCTATAAACAAAGACTTACTTTTTCAGTTCCGTGTAGATGGGCAGCACTTCAGGGTGACACACAAAAGCAAATGCCAGAATGGGAATGGTATACGCAGCCTGCACAGTAGAAACAGCTCATCAGCTATAGCGAAGCATGATTAATACAACTACTACTATGACTATAACCACTACTACTGTTACCTGATATTGTATGAGGTAAAAACAACACAGTATAGACAGCAAATTTTCACTTCCGCTCTGTCTTTCATAATGAAAAAGGAATGGATTTGGTGTATTCCCACCTGACTGCATTTAACAGAATGCTACAGAGTGCAAACCTTTGATACGACGTACAGTTCATGAGATGGAAAGTCCATTTATGTGAAAAGCCCAAGCTGAGGCATTAGCTAGTTCGCAATATGGCACCAGTTGAGCTGCATCATGGCTATGTTGAGAGTTCTCTTCCTGTTTCTGAACATTTGTTTTGTTCACGCAAAGACTATTGTTGCTTATATCTGCTGAAGTTTTCTCTATTTGTTGTTTTGAGTTTGCCACCGGTTGCTTTACACTGAGGCGGGATGAGTTAGTCTGGCTAACGCGACTTCAAAGCTCTACGAGCTATTGGTCTGGCCAAGATATTCAGCCCAACCGTTTCCCAGAGCCCATGGTTGACCCGCCTCCCTGAAATGCCTCAGTTTGCTACTGGTCGAAGCCAGAAAAGGCTGTGACGAAGCTTAAACCAATCACATCACTCTTTCCTCTGACGTATGTGACGCGACGACAGGATTCTTGCTGAGCCCCATTGATTTGGCTACTAGCGGGGCTAACTGGTAGATTAAACTCTTACCGAAGCCGGTCGGGAGCAAGGCGAAAACGTCCTTCCTTTCAATAAATACCTCCAGGGCTGCTCTTTGCTCCGTTTTGAGAACTTCCCGTTGAATGCTTTCAATACAGCATGATTCTGTAAACAATCTATGGCTTCCGGTCGCAGTTCTACTACGTCAGTGCCTTGAACACGCCTCTACCCAGGGCCGTTGGAGATGTTCAAAGTTGATTGGCTCCCGATTTTTCCAGAGCTTGGAAGAGCTGTAGACAGCTTGCCTGGCCAGACTAATGCCGCTTTTCCACTACAAACGCGGCTGAGTCGGGCTGAGCCGTGCCGTGCTGAGTCGGGCTGAGCGGGGCTGTTGGAGTTGCATTTCGACTACAACCGCGCTGAACCGTGCTGGCTGGAAGTGGGTGGACACATTGGGTGGAGTTAGCAAAAGTGGGTGGACGTCAGGTGATGTCGTTAAGCAGCGCAAACAGTGACATCAGTGAGCTTTTAAGCAGTAGTCTCACGACCCGAATAGTAAACAATAAACATGGAGGACATGGAGTCGTTAGTGTTGCTGGTCTTGGTGCTGTGGCTTGTTGTCACCGACAACGCGGACAGATACTGGCAAGAGCGTATAGATGAGGCGAGGCGCATAAGGCTTCAGAAATTCTCGTAATTCGTAATTATTCTCCTTCCGGGTTTGCGGTGTTTACAGATCCCAGCGCGCTCGCGGGGCGTGTGTGGGCATGTGAGGACACTCCTCCTCACCAATCAGTGCACAGGGGAGTGTCTCCTCACGCCCCCAGCCTCACTCGGCACGGCTTGGCTCGCTTCAGCCCCACTCCAAAACGGTGCGAGTTTTAGGGGCTAAGCAGGGCTGAAACGAGCTGAGTCGTGCTGGTTTTTGGTAGTCGAAACGCGAGCCGTGTCGGGCTGAAGTGAGCTGAAGTGTGCTGAAAAAGGGTAGTGGAAAAGGGCCATAAGCTCGCAACAGGCCCTTGTGTTGCGTCACGCTTAGGATGGGCGGGCCCAGGCTAGGGATGAGTAGCTCTGTTGCAGCGATCACTATCATCATTTACGTCACCACCAGCAATGTCGCGACCAGTCACAACACGTAAATCTGACGGTTCCTATTCCTACTGGAGTCGTGGCAAAAGATTAGCATAAATGTTTGTGGTCACCGGGGAACAGATTAATGTTTAAGACTTTGCTGTTTTGCTCCCATTCCCACACGACACCATTACAGCATCATAGTAAGGCCAAAAAAAAAAAAGTGTGTTTCCGGTAACCCGACCGATCAAGAATTTCCGCGTCGAAATTGCCGACCGTAAAGTTTTTATTACAAATTTCCCTCGATATTTTAGTGTAAGCGGCGTTAGTTTGTCATAATTTTTTGTTTCAACGCATTCAAGTTGTGAAAGAAATGATAAAAAGTAAAATGTTTCGCCACTTCTATCAGCCCTCCTGCATAAACATGGAAGCGCACTTGTATACTGAAGGAGGAAGGGAAAACTGAGCCGAGCCGCCATTTTGAATCCTCATTCAAGGCTGTAATGCGAATTGCTTTCTCTTCAGTATACAAGTGCACTTCCATGGCAGTGAAAAACACTACGTTTTGCCGCCTATGTAGTCCCCTATTTATACAAATAGGAGTCATTCAGGATTCAGCCATGTTTTTGCTCAGTGTTTTTGCTCGACCCAAGTTCTACAGTAGGCTAGGCTAGGCCGTCTGCTTTTAATGGAAGTAGCCTAGCCTAGGACGTTATTTTCACGTTATTTCTTGATAAGGTGTTTTCACGTTATTACATGAAAATATCATGAAATAACATGATAATTTCGTATCATGAAATTACGTGATGTTATGTTATTACATGATAAATATATTGTAAAAACGTGATAACTTTGTTAACAATATCTTTTCACGTAATTACTTGATTCTAAGCCAATTTTTTTGAGTGTGGCAGCAATCCGCTTCCATAGATCATAACTCGAACTCTCGCGATATTTTTTTTTTATTCGTTTAAAGATTTAAAACATTTTTATTTTATTATGATGTGTGGTATAAAGGATTCTGTGCCAAAATACTATTTTGTAAGATGTTTACTTGTGTTAATTTTTTCGAACAAAATAAAAAAAAATTAAGAAAAAAAACCCTTTTTTCTACCTACCGACCTTATTTTAGTATTTCATGTTACCGGAAACACACTTTTTTTTTTTTTGGCCTAATCAAATATACCATGCACTGAGAGGCTCCGGTTGAAATGATGGATTCTCTGAGGTGACTGGTATAGTACTATTTTGTGAGGGGCGCAGCCCCAAAAAAAATAGTACTATGCAAGTCACCGAAGAGAATCTATAATTACCAGTGCCTCTCAGTGCATGGTATATTTGATTTATATCCCTCATCAAAAAAGTCCAAACTAAAAGTGTTAACTTTTAACTTTCGTCTATGAGATTGAATCTCGGCATAAACTCACTGGAGGCAGCCATGTTTGTTGTTTACGTCGGCGCGACCTTCAATCTGTGCATGTGCAATGTAGCATGCTATTGCTTTGCATTCATTCATTCATTCATTCATTCATCTATTTGTTTGTTTGCTTGTTTGTTTAATTTAATTCATTTTTAATGATTTTTTTTTTACCATGCTATCGCCTGCTTCGCCAGGCATGATCATGATATGTAAATCTGCAGACACAGAAATGCTCGCGGAGCCACAGCTATGACTTGAGTCGATTACTAAACCGTTATTTTTGGGATTTGAAAAAGAGACCAAGCAGTACATAACAATTACTGACTCTCACAAATTTGTGTGGTTAATTTTAAAGTGCTCAGTTGAAAATCCCCCTGACTGAAATGTTAATGTTTTTGTTTCGATTGTATTAATGACTTCTAATTTTGTCTGTCTTTATTATGGGGGAGACTCGAGTCGGCCGTATAGCTTGAAACTGTGACATCACTTCATGGTATATCACTTCCAGGATATACCATGACTGACTCACAACATACGGTATCCTTCTTTTTTTTTTTTTTTTTGATGCCACAAGATACATTCCTAAATCAATGGTGAAACTATTTTATGTCACGTGAGCCATCCTTGGTCAATCCCAGCACAGGAATTTTTTGATGAGGGGAATTTTTTGATGAGGGATTCTGTTATTATTATTATTATTATTATATCCACAGTCGCTGGATATGAGCAATCGTGCACTCTGATTGGCTACTCTACTACTAGGCTATCAGCTCATATACCGTGAGTAGAGAAAAACAAAATGGCGGACCGCATCAAGTCAGATATATCACTTTGTTATCAAGTATTTAAAAGAAACAGAAATGGCTAAAAGAATAATATAGTTGTCCCCCCCCCAATATCTCCTGTTCCACACTGCAGCCCAGTCGGTAGTGGTAATGCACCTTTAAGTTGGTTTGCCAACAGCTAAAAAAAACCCTAAAGAAGAAGAAGAAAATGGCGGAGCGTGTTGCTGAACCAACCGAGGACGAAAGAAAAACTCTACTCGAAAACAAAACACAAAAAAAAATTAAAAAAGCAACAAAATATGGAATGAAAGTATTTGATGGTAAGAACGTATCCTTTTTAAAATTATTTTTAAGAATTATTATTATTATAGCATTTTTCACAAATTGCTACAGTCATTTCGCCAGTTTGTTTGCATTCTATGTGGAAACGATTTTGTCGGATGTTTTATCAAATTTGCAAGAAAATAAAAATAAAAATGCACTGTTTCTCAAAATCCAGTGAATATGGATAGAATAAAACAGTTATTCCACTCAATCTCATCGTACATGGCTTATAGCCGACTTGGTGCTATGTACCTCGTCAGCTATCAGCTCATGTACGACTCGATTTCATGGAATAACTGTTAAATATACGGTTTTCAGTGTGAATGGAAATAGGCTATATGACCTACTACAGATGACCTACTACAAAACTTGATTCAGTTTTGAATCAGGGTGCCACAATACAAGTATAATCAAAGCTCAAAGCACATCTTGGATGTATAATTTTTGAAGCATAACCACATGGGAACTTTCTTCTTTCATGATTGTACATGTGACAGAAAGCAGCACTTCTTACATGTGGCGTGAGGGTGATCAGTTTTGCCTCACAGGTGCCGTTGTGTGTGGACTCATCGGTCGTCAGAAGCGCAATGGAGGTGTTGGTGCTGACACTGGAGTGTTCCAAGGAACATGACATGACAATCTTCTTATAGATGACCTATTGGACCATGAAAGAAGATATTTATTGATAATTAAAAAAAGTACTTGAAATAAAACTTTTTTCAGAGTAGAGTGTGGTGGAGGAACAGAGAGATGAATGGATAAATGAAGTGGACTCACAGCTATGAGGAAGAAAAACATGCATGTGAGGGAGAAACCACTGGTGTAGCCAAGATACCCTGAAAGTGATTGATTACAGCATGATGTAAATATGCAAATTATAGCACCAATAACCAGTTCAGTATGACAATATTTCTGTAAGATGAATGATTTAAAACACTGTCTCTGAAAGTGTAAAAGACTATGAAATATGATTGGGGGGGAATGAGAAGGAAGGGAAAAGGAAGAGGAGGGTGGACGTACCAAGATGGCGCATGAGGGCAAGCGGAAAGATTATACAGATACTGACGATGATGATGAGATAGTTTCCGCTCAAATACCACTCTCTAACAGGACACACACAAACACAGCAGGTTGGTGGTTGGAAAAAAAAGCCCAAACATTATTTTGAGAAATAGATATCCCTATTCAGGGTGGCACGGTGGTGTAGTGGTTAGCGCTGTTGCCTCACAGCAAGAAGGTCCTGGGTTCGAGCCCCGGGGCCGGCGAGGGCCTTTCTGTGTGGAGTTTGCATGTTCTCCCCGTGTCCACGTGGGTTTCCTCCGGGTGCTCCGGTTTCCCCCACAGTCCAAAGACATGCAGGTTAGGTTAACTGGTGACTCTAAATTGACCGTAGGTGTGAATGTGAGTGTGAATGGTTGTCTGTGTCTATGTGTCAGCCCTGTGATGACCTGGCGACTTGTCCAGGGTGTACCCCGCCTTTCGCCCGTAGTCAGCTGGGATAGGCTCCAGCTTGCCTGCGACCCTGTAGAAGGATAAAGCGGCTAGAGATAATGAGATGAGATGAGATATCCCTATTCACAATAAGATGATTTATTTAAAAAAAATATTCAAGAAACTGGAGCACCCCTACGAGAAGAACATGCAAACTGCACACAGAAAGGCCCCAGTCGGTCATGAGTTTCGAACCCAGAGCCTTCTTGTTGTGAGGTGACAGTGCTAACCACTGCACCACCCTTTCTTTAATCTTGATATTTAAATCATAGTATAATCTTTTATACTTTATGATTTTTGTGATATCTATGCGCATGTGCCAAAAGTCTGTTTCTCTTTCTTAGTCTGCATTTCTGCCAGTGGATGAAAGTTTTATGAGGCGGGTTTCAGCCCTACACGCCCCTCAGCCACTGGGTTGGGTTTTTTAATTACTTTTTGGTTCATTGTCTTAAATGTGAAACAAAGCCAAACATAACAATTCAGCAAACGGAGTAAAAGGGTGTGAAGGCAACCTTAAATATACTATCATCATAGTCGAAACATACCGTTGTTTTTGTACCTTGTATAAACATCGCTTGTATTTTTTCATGATAATGATGTGGATAAGAAACGGAAGAAACAAATCTTCTTACACGTCTGTCTGTGTGCCCAGCAAGCCTTGTATAACAGCCGGCAACTCCTTCTTCACAATAAAGAGGTAGCTGGACATGGCTGTAGGGCAACAAAGAGAAAGAACAAAAGCACCATCATGTGAAATGAATAAAGCTACCACTACTGTACATCACTGCTTAGGAAGGTTGGCAATGCCAAATATTTTAATCCCTTCAATCTCACCTCCAACATTATGAACGGTTATAATGCAGGCTGCTAAGATTTTGCCTGCTGATCCAAATGCACGGTAACCCAACTGTTCATATGCACGAATCCCTAGAAAAACAATGAAACCAGTTTTCCACAGATGCCATGATGATACTGTGTAATTCAATGAAAAAGAATCACTCGCAAATGTCAGATTCTGCATAAATGAAAAAGGATGATCATGATTATAGGATCTGTGACTGGTGCTGATACTAATTTAAGGACTGATCTCTTACCGACCACTTCAGCGCTCTTCAGCAGCAGGTGGATTGAGTATGCAGACAAAATAGCAATGAGGATGATCAGAATTCTAAAGCGACAGCAACAAACAGGAGAAAACACTTTGTCAATTTCCACAGTTCACCAGCCATGATGCCTTTTTGAATTTGAGCTATTTAACAGTTATTCCACGAAATCGAGTCGTACACAAGTCGGCTATAAGCCATGTACGACGAGATTGAGTCGAATAACTGTTTTATTCTATCCACATTCACTGGATTTTGAGAAACGGAGCATTTTTATTTTAATTTTTTGCAAATTTGATAAATAAAAACTTTATAGAAAACGTCCGGGAAAATCATTTCTGCTTCGAATGCAAACAAACCAGTGAAATGGCAGTAGCAATTTGTGGAAAACGCTATAATAGTAATTCTTGAAAAAAAAAAAAAAAGATACGTTCTAACCATCAAATCCATATTTTGTTGCTTTTTTGTATTTTGGGGGGGTTTTGTTTTCAAGTAGAGTCTTTATTTCGTCCTCGGTTGCTTGAACAAAATGCTCTGCCATTTTGTTTTTCTCTACTCACAATATATGAGCTGATATCCTGGTAGTAGAGTAGCCAATCAGAGCGCACAATTGCTCATATCCAGTGAATGTGGCTAGAATAATTGGAATTATAGTTTCTCAGCAGAGCTGGGCGATTAATCGAATTTAATTTCAATCACAATCTTGGGTTCCAACAATTATGAAAACAAGATAATTGAGATAAAACAATGATTGTTCCACATTCTGTTTCACAATAATGCTTGTGTTTTGTCTTATATATAGTTAGAACTCCAGCAAACCCATTTCCTTTACAGCAGTGCTCTTTCTTTCACCCCTTCCTAAAAGCCCAAACTCACTCTCAGCCCAATTGTGATATGTTCAGTTTAGCTCGAACCAAGATGATGCGACTGTCCAACCTTCAAACCCCAATAATCCCACTGGGTTTATTGATACGATGATCAGACGACAGGTAAGACCTGTAAGTTATCCACATTATATAGCTAACACTAGTCCACAAGCTGGCTAACTAACAGACTCATTATGAACTGAATGAGTGTGTGATGAGGGGCTATACAGTAGACCAGCATTTCTCAACCTTTTTTCAGTCATGGCACCCTTCAGAAGTATGCAAATTCTCAAGGCACCTCCATAGAAAATATATGCAGTCATGCTGACCCCGGTAGTGATGTTGTGACATGGGAAAGGGGGCTGTGAGACAAATTTTGATGATGCATGAGGCGGCGATGATCTGCATTAGTGTAACTATCATTTTTTGGAATTTTAATTCATTTTATTTATTTCAATGTTAGAATACATAATTTTTTGACGGCACCCCTAACGAAGCCAGACGCGGCACCCCGGTTGAGAAAGGCTACAGTAGACGCTGTCACTACTGGGTTTCTTAAAAAAAATTAAAAAGGAGCTAAAAGTTAAAACAATGCTTCAAAAGTCATTCGTAAGAGCTGGAGTTTGCTGTGTGGCTCTGTTTCATGAGATTCTTGGTTCGTAAGGCACTCTCAGGCCGGAAGTGATGCTAGTCATTTGCCACTAGCACATTATATGTAGCTGGTAGGCATGTAATGATTCACCCAACTCACAATTCGATTTCATTCACTGATATTGGGTGCACAATTAGATTTTCCCATTATATTT
Organism: Neoarius graeffei; assembly: GCF_027579695.1. Taxonomy (NCBI): domain Eukaryota; kingdom Metazoa; phylum Chordata; class Actinopteri; order Siluriformes; family Ariidae; genus Neoarius; species Neoarius graeffei. The sequence goes on along the minus strand of NC_083578.1, from coordinate 62,923,216 downwards.
TTGAAATAAATAAATAGATAAAATTTTATTACAAAAAAAATGCAAAATATTTTCCTATTCTTTATCAACTTAAATATCTTTAGGTTAAATTAAAAAACCCTTTTGTTTCATTTCTTAATAACCAAAAATAATTACTTATCCACATTTGTAAAGGCTGGAGTAAAATATAATCGCCTATTAACTAAAATATTCCTTTAATTAAAAATGAAAAAAGTTAACAACAAATAGGTTTTTTTCTTAATAAACTTCTATAAACATTTATATTACCTTCATTTTCTTTAGCTTTCGGCAGTCTAGAAAAAAACAGCTCTGATTTTTTGTTGAATATATCTGTACTGGTCAATCACAACAGCTTTTTCTCATTTTAGATCTTTTTTTTTGTGTGTGTTTTTTTTCTTGGCATTAGAGCTGTGTTACTTCTACCTAGGGTGAAGTTACTTGCATTCCCGATATTATTCCCGACGTTATTCCACCATCTCCTGTTTAAACAAAGCAGTTACACCTAGGAAAAACTAAGAGATTACACAGCCTAAAAATAATTGTGATTCATTTTTTATTTTATTGATTCAAATCGTCATAAATTTATATCACAATTTACTGTTGCACAATATGTCGTTACATGCCTAGTAGCTGGCTAACTTAAGTGTAATTAGTTTCGTTTTCAACAGTTAGTATTACACTTCCTGCCAATGAATAATCACGTTAACTAATCATAATCAATATTGACCAAAAATAATCGTGATGTTTGAGATAATCGAGTAGCCCTGTTTCTCAATCACAAGTGTACCAACAATGTGAGGCATAAATGTGGTCTGTAATCTCATTAGCAGCATTAGACATCATGTGAAGCTGAGCTGTTTCCTGAGCCACGCTCCGCTCTGGATTACACTGCTGTCTGCTAGCAGCTCATAGACACTCAAGTGAAAATGAATGTAAACATATTGCAAGTGTCCATACTGAACTTTTTTATTGCCTGATGTTTTGATGTGATCTTATGGAACTGCAGTATTGAAATATTTGCAAAGGCTCATGAACTTTTAAAAGCACAATATACAACAAAAATGCGTCTTTCTTTCTTTTCTTCCCAAAAGAAGGTTCTTTATAAGGGCGTTCTCCTTTAAAAAGTAATCTAGTAAGTCTTGTAACTAGAGTTATGTGGAATGACACGTCACACACGCAGTCTGATCTAAACACATCTCAGGCGGATGCTGTTTCATAGAGAGAACGTGCAAAACTCTCTCCCCTCCCTCCTTTCTCTTTCTCTCTCTCACGCACACATACACACTTATATCCAGCCTATACTTAACAGACTCAAATTTGATGGCATGGGAACATTTAACCGAGCTAAATATAAGAGCACCCCAAGTCCAGACACTAACATTCTTTCACTGCACTGTGAATAGAAACGTTCTCCGCTCCTTTCTATTGTACGGTTTGTCCTTTACACACTTGTGTGTATTGTGTGCAATGACTATTGATTACAATTAGATAAGAATATTTTACACACATGCAGTAAGTGACACTGTGACTCACAGAAAGAGGATGATGCCAGTGTTGGACATGGCATATGCTAGACCCAGAATGCCGCTGCCCATGATAGCGTTACTGAGGTTGAAGATGGACATCCCAAATGATGTCTTCCCCACAAACTGTTAAAAAAAAAAGAGCAGTCAGTAATACCAGGTTGAGTTTCACATTCATATTAAATTGAAAATCCCAAAAGGAGCAGCGGCCTGTACCGTATGCGCTTTGCCAACCAAAATGCAATTTTTAAAATGACATCACAAAATCACTAGGCACATTAAAGCACATCAATAGTGTCATAAAATCCCCATTCTTATAGTCACACTAATCACACTTACACTCCATAAAGCCTTACTATAAACAGTAGGGATCCAGTCGATCTATTTTAACCCTGTTTCATTTAGGAACAAATGAATCCCACAGGGGAAAAAAAAGGACATAGTAATTTGGAAACTATGGAAACAATTTCTCTTGAAAGTTGACTGTAATTTTCACAACACATTTTTAGGAAGATTTTGAAAAATTTGAGACATTAGACGTGAGAAATGTTATGTCTAACAGTGGGCAACATGGTAGTGCAGTGGTTAGCACTGTTGCCTCATAGCAAGAAGGTTCTGGGTTCAATCTCAGTGGCTGACAGGGGCCTTTCTGTGTGGAGATTCCATGTTCTCCCCGTGTCTGTGTGGGTTTCATCTGGGTGCACAGTGGGTTAGGTTAATATGGGGCAGTCATGGCCAGAGGTTGGGCTGAAGTGCCCTCAGCAAGGCACCTAAACCCCAAGTGCTCCCTGGGTGGTGTAGCAAATTTTAAAATTGTCTTATTGTGCACGCCATTTCCCGATGTTTCGCAAGAACAATATCATGTTGACAAGATGTGATCATTTTGCTGTCCCGAGGGTTGCTTTTCTCCATTTTGGGACCATTTTCCTACCTCTTGAGGTAAACAGTATGGCCCTATGGAAACAGCCAAATGCAAGGAGCTTTAACTAATTAGCATAACTGTGGAATACATCACACCAAGATGGCGATGCGTGGAAAACATCGTGACTCTGCATCGACCTTGGAGAGTTTTGAGTCGCAGGGATATAATTTGTGGTTGACACTCACGAATAGATCCATGAAACAAAAGAAAAATATATCTTTTCTCTGTTACTGCTTTTGTGTTCTCGTTTCTTTCTCTGTAAGATCAAAACATTAGGTGTATAACTCCATACTCGCTACCATGGAGTCGAGCCCATGCGTTCTAAGGCTAAGAGAACATCATTCTAACCTTGCTCTATCTTGCAGTTGCACTCACTAGGCAGGCTTTCCTTTTCTTTTCCGCTGGCTTTTAGCTGACAGGAGAGCGGAGTCCGTCATGTTTGCCCATACAGACTTGTTTTGGTTAAAAGTAGGTCAAACACGCCCCACAGTGGTCACGTGATATTGTTGCTTCGGCAATCTCTGGAATCGTAAAATGTGGGACGCTTTTTCTCGTTAAAACATTCACACACAGGATACACGGTGTGTGTAGCAGAGAAACATCTCGAAACTCCAACAGCAATAGAAATAGAACATTTTGCCCAGAATTCAACTTTGCAGTCAGAACCTTTAACAAACCAAAGGTACCAACATTGCAAATAAGACAATCCTAGCACTCAGAGAGAGAGAGAAAAAAGAATTTTACCACACAAACCCTACTGTATTTCATTGGACTGGACAGCTCTATGCTAACAGCATAAGTAATAAAACACGTATTAGTTGAACTGATATTTACAGAAATGTTTGTATGAGGGTACTTCAAAAAGTTCTCAGCCTCACCCAGAAACAAGGGGCATAACTCATTTTGGGAGACAACTGTATACCATAAAGCCTTATATCACTGTCCACAAAAACTCAAATGAAAGAAGCAATCACAGAAAAAAAGGAAAGCTTCGAGCTGGCATGATGTTGCTCCAGGACAATGTGGCTCTGAACTGTTGCCCCGTGCACCTTACTCACCCGACCTGGCATCGTCTGACTTCTATCTGTTACCCAAACTGAAACCCCACTTTCGTAGTTGCCATTTTCAGAGTGATGATGAAGTCATCCATGCTGTTGAAGAGTATCGGGAGGCTCAAGATGTGACCTTCTTACGTGAAGGGATAGTGAAACATGAACATCAGTGGACCAAGTGCATTGAAGTTAAAGGAGACTGTGTTGAAAAATAATGCAAGAACAATCTTTCTCCTGTGACGTTTTCTGGGTGAGGCCGAGAACTTATGGAAGTACCCTTGTATTTGTAAGTAACTATTTGCATGTATAAGCATACTTTACACAACTGTTACAAAATTAACATAACTACATGTCCTTTACAGACTTCAACCAGGACTTCAAAGTTCAAACAAGATATGAACACAGACAGGCTCAATACAAAAAAAAGAAAATTATGATGTAAACTCTACACAACGTAGACTGAAATGGTGATTCACAGCGCCTTTAACCCAACGATTCACTGAACAACCTGTTAATCAACTAGAAATACTTAATACTATCCCACTATAGCAGTGTCTCCATCCCCAGCACTGAGAATCACCCCACAGCATGATGCTGCCACCACCATGCTTCATTGTTGGGATGACAGTGCCAGTGTAGCTGTGCTTTTATGGGTATTTGCCAGTCACGTCCTCTTAATAAAATAAAATCCTGGATCCACATACATATCACATACATTTGCATCAAAATCTAATCAATTGTTTCTTGGACCTTGACCCACCTTTCCTCAAAATTTCATCAAAATCCATTCACTACCTTTTGAGTTACTTTGGGAAAAGACAAACAAACGGAAGCAAAAACATAACCTCCTCCAACAAAGTTGGTGGATGCACAAGATGTCTTTCACATCTTGTGTTATTTCCCCTTCAGTGAATTGATTTGTGCGGGCAAACTTTAGTCAGACTGCTGTTTTAGTTGAAGAGAAGAGTGTAGTTTTCACACTTCTATGTCACTGTAGGCAAAGGTGGAAAAAAAATACTAAAACGCTTCAGCTAAATCATAAATCTTGGCACCCCTGACAAAGGTATCGGCACTTTCAAAGAGACTTATAACAAATGTGAAAGATTATATGAGAATCTGAGCGCACATGATAATACTTACATCTGTAAACTTAGTTTCTGTCTTCTCATTAGTCTTAGGTTGCAACTCTTCGCACTCAGCTATATTGTTCAGGGTATCAAACCTAGGAATCAAACAAAAATGTACATGCTTTTTCAATACTCAGAAAAAGAAGGGAAGCACATGTAGAGAAAAACTTAGAAGTTATTCATTTCAAAATGTTTCCAGTAAGTCATGTCTCCGTCTACATTTTATTGTACTACAGCTATGTTCTACCACCATTCTACCATTTCATGCTATGATCCTACTGCATAGTGTTTACAAAGTATTTACCACTATACAGTTTTGTTTGTTTGTTTTTCAGATAATGTACAGTAGCTGGGAACGTATACAGACCCCTTCAATTTTACGTTCTTTGAGATTTAATTAGAAATTGATTAAATATACTTTCTTGGCCCTCAACCTAAACACAATAATGCATAATGGCAAAGTGAAAAAATTTAGAAAGTGAAAACGTTTAGAATTTTTTTTTTTTTTGCAAACTTATTAAAAAGCAAAAACTGACATTTTGGATTTGGGCTGTTTCTCCCACTCTGGCAGATACTCTCAAGCTCAACCAGATGGGATGTTGTGTCTGTGTTCCTTGAATGTGTCTATGTTCTTTGTCCTCTCCACAGACATTCCACGGAGTTCAAATCTGGGCTTTGGCTGGGTCACTCAAGACCATTCAGAGACTTGTCCTGAAGCCACTCCAGCACTGTCTTGGCTGTATGCTTCATCTTGTTGTACTGAAAGGTGAACCTTTGCACCACTCTGAGGATGTATGCACTCTAGAACACGTCTTCTTCAAATGTTCTCTGCATTTGGCTACATTCATCCTTCCCTCAGTTCTGACCAGTGCCTCCATCCCCATCACTGAGAAGCACCCCAATAGCATGATGCTGCTGCCACCATGCTCCATTATTGGGATGACAGTGCCAGTGTAGCTGTGCTTTTATGGGTATTTATGGGAAATACCCATAAAAGCACATGGGAAAGCCATGGCCTAATGGTTAGAGAAGCAGCTTTGGGACCATAAGGTCACTGGTTCAACTCCTTGGACCAGTAGGAATAGCCGAAGTGCCCTTGAGCAAGGCACCTAACCCCCAACTGCTCTCCAGGCTGTCTGGGTATGTTGTATGTTGCTCTGGATAAGAGCATCTGCTAAATGCCAGTAATGTGATGTAAAGTCCTCTTAATATCCAACACAGTCACGTCCTCTTAATACCACCAAATATCAGCAGCAATCTAGACATGAACATTAATTAACAAGCTAAAACATCTTCCCAATGAGTGAAGAATAGCTAGTTCCATAATTAGGTTGGCCTAATTTAGTTGGGTACATCTTTAGGCTGGGTACATCTTTAGGAAGGATTTATTGGTGTGACCTTTAAACTCCTCATATGATCTCAGGCTTTTTAACTGATTATACTAAAGTTTATTAGAAAACACTGCGGCTGTATTTTTCCTTCGCCTCATACAATACATTAATAAGCATTTTAAATTACTCAAAACATCGCATGCTTTATCTGGTTTCTCTTATCACAGATGGAAAATGGAGACACACAGATTTTATTCAGAAACATGATACATGTGGGAGTTTTGCCTCAAAGAGATCTGTAGGCATTAAAGTGAAAGGAATGATCTAGTTTTGTCTGTATAGTCTATCTCTATTAGAATGTCTCTCTTAGATAGAAACAATCATTTTTTATTGAAAATATGAACTTTCTAATCTAATGTGTTTTTTTTATTATTAGCCTCTGTTTCTCATTTTATCACCGAATTGTTCAGGTCACTGTTATCTTTTCTTGTTTCAACAAAAACTGTGAAAGCAAACAAGAACGTGCGCGCGTGCACACACACACACACATTCATACAAATTCAAATACTGATTACTTGATCAAAGATCGCTGATGTTAGCCAGGAAAGTACTAACTTATCTCTCCTTATAAAATAAACTTACAAGATAGCTTTGTTATAAGTTAATTTAACTTATAACAATTAGACCCAAGTGATATTTTCTAACTTGAACTAATACAATCACATAGTATTCGTCCTTTGGAATTATTTTCCTGGTTGTTGAAAAGTTTTCAAATACAGATAATGAAGATAATGTTACATTTAATGTTAAAAAATATCTTCAAACAACTGTGTGATGTTTGTACAATTTAAAGTGTTTCTAGAGCTGCAATAGAGATCTTGCATGTGACGTCACAGCCGATCCAAATTGTAACAGACGCCATCTTGTCGGTCAAACGCCATATTTCCGCCTTCTACTTCTACTTCTGGTTCTACTTCTGCTTCTACTTCTACCTTTTCTTCTGCAAAATCCTACTATATACAATTCTACTACAACGGCTGCGGCTACAAGCTCTCCCTACCTGTGCACGTTTTTTATGTTTTTTGTGTGTATTTTTACGTGTTGTTCGTCTGTACCGGACTTCAATATCCACTACAACCGTATGGACTTACTGGACATTGGTTTCCAGCAGAAAATGACGGTTTGTAGCGATTTCCATCACATGCACAACATTCCGGACGAGATAGCAAGACCAGCGGGGTCTCCGTGGATTGTTATTGGGTCTGGCAGGCGAAGGAGGCGGCGTCAGGAGAGGAAGCAAAAGCGAGGCTGCAGAGCCGGCCTGTTGACTAAGCTCAGAAAACAGCCACTCAAATCTCCACTGCTAAGCCTCTACCTCTCCAACGCCAGATCCATGGTAAACAAGACGGACGATTTGGAATTACAGCTGGAATTACCTTATTCTATTCTATAATCGGCTGGTCAGTGCTATACTCAATACTTAAGTGACTTACCCGTCCAATGAGGACTGTTATTTTCTTGTTTACAAGATGCCACATCTGAGGGCGGCTGACAAATCCTGAATTTCTGTAAAGATAACTGTCCAGAGATTTATAAGCACGTAGTGCTTCACCACTGAACAGCGAGGGAAAGTTAATGAGGTAATTATACACGTCTGGGTATTCCACCTCTGGCAGTTCAATATCCACTGACACGGTCGTGAAAACTACGTCCGGTAAGCGATAAGAGTCACTAATCTGTAGGTCGTTTATTTTAGACATATATCTAGTTATCTATTCATTAGAAAAATGAGCCGTGTAGTCCGTCGGTTGAAATTTATCCATTTTGTACACGAGTGCAGCAGTATTCAGCGGTGTTTTTTACCTACAAGGTGGCGGCTGTGTACTTTCCGGTCACGTGACTGCAAGATCTCTATAACCTTTTCCAATCATTCTTTCCAAATATACATGACCAGTGAAAAGTTCATGAACATGGGAAGGTTTTCGTTCCCCCATATAATTACAGTTTAGTCACTACTGACTGACTATGTGCCTATTATAACTGTTCAATCAAATACCTCAACTTTTTTTTCCCCATTTAAAGACTCACTTATTGTCTACTCTCAGACTAATTGTTTTAGTAGTGTTTGTTAATTGTTGTAATTGTTTGGGAGAAGCCATGAGTGTCATTCATCTCATTATCTCTAGCCGCTTTATCCTTCTACAGGGTCGCAGGCAAGCTGGAGCCTATCCCAGCTGACTATGGGCGAAAGGCGGGGTACACCCTGGACAAGTCGCCAGGTCATCACAGGGCTGACACATAGACACAGACAACCATTCACACTCACATTCACACCTACGGTCAATTTAGAGTCACCAGTTAACCTAACCTGCATGTCTTTGGACTGTGGGGGAAACCGGAGCACCCGGAGGAAACCCACGCGGACACGGGGAGAACATGCAAACTCCACACAGAAAGGCCCTCGCCGGCCACGGGGCTCGAACCCGGACCTTCTTGCTGTGAGGCGACAGTGCTAACCACTACACCACCGTGCCGCCCACCGTCTATTTTAATCTTAGAAATGAAAAAGCCGTATAATAAACTCATTAACCTCACTTGCTCGGTCTTTACGAGAAACTATCAGACCGAGGTCTTTTTGTACGGACCTTGCCTACGGCTCGGGACATACCGTACTGTCAAGACCTCGTGCTCAGTTTAGAAGTAGTTAGTAAATGCTGATTTCGAGTGATCCAGATTGGCCTTTTCCAGTTAGATCTAGTTACATATTATCTACATCTTCCTTAGATTCATCTCATCTCATCTCATTATCTCTAGCCGCTTTATCCTTCTACAGGGTCGCAGGCAAGCTGGAGCCTATCCCAGCTGACTATGGGCGAAAGGCGGGGTACACCCTGGACAAGTCGCCAGGTCATCACAGGGCTGACACATAGACACAGACAACCATTCACACTCACATTCACACCTACGGTCAATTTAGAGTCACCAGTTAACCTAACCTGCATGTCTTTGGACTGTGGGGGAAACCGGAGCACCCGGAGGAAACCCACGCGGACACGGGGAGAACATGCAAACTCCACACAGAAAGGCCCTCGCCGGCCACGGGGCTTGAACCCAGGACCTTCTTGCTGTGAGGCGACAGCGCTAACCACTACACCACCGTGCCGCCCATCTTCCTTCGATTTTATCATATAATTTATATATATTTAATATTTATTAAATATTATTTATATAATATTCTAGGGGCAGCACGGTGGTGTAGTGGTTAGCACTGTCGCCTCACAGTAGGTCCTGGGTTCGAGCCCCGTGGCCGACGAGGGCCTTTCTATGTAGAGTTTGCATGTTCTCTCCGTGTCTGCATGGGTTTCCTCCGGGTGCTCCGGTTTCCCCCACAGTCCAAAGACATGCAGGTTAGGCTAACTGGTGACTCTAAATTGACCGTAGGTGTGAATGTGAGTGTGAATGGTTGTCTGTGTCTATGTGTCAGCCCTGTGATGACCTGGCGACTTGTCCAGGGTGTACCCCGCCTTTCGCCCGTAGTCAGCTGGGATAGGCTCCAGCTTGCCTGCGACCCTGTAGGGCAGGATAAGCGGCTAGAGATAATGGATGGATTGATGGATGGATGGATAATTTCTTGACATTTAAAAATATTAAGATGGCGAATTCGAAAAACTCTGCCTGGCATTTTACCTTTTTTTTAATGGTCTAAGCTACTAGCTGAAATCTCATCAGTGTTTCATTACACCTGATAATAGTCTTTCTGTCAGTAGAGAGGTATAAAATAACAGACTGCTCCTTTAAAAAGTGCTGTAACTAGCTTTAGTTTGTCTTTTGTTGCTTACACTACACCCATTTGAATGGCAGCACCAATCAGAGCTAATGTTTCATATAATAAAGCAGATTAACATCATTTCGAGATCATTTTCTGGGATTAATTTATGTAAGACTCGAGCAGAAATCCCTATAAGCAGCCGCAGTAAGGTTTTAGCTGAGTCATGCTTGCTCAGTATAATACTATATCTGTCCACCAGGGGTCAGAATGACCAAAATACTAGGTTGCTATGGTTACTAATTAGCCTCAGTTGAAACTCATGAACCTGCTGCCTATTTATAACAAGAAACCCAACAGCAGTTAGTAAAGTCTTTCTAAATTTTTGCACAAGTCTCAGAATTTTCCACAATGAAGTTAAATGTGAGGTGAAAGTGTTGCGATAGAACATGTTGTCAGTAGACTGATCTTATCTCAAATGGTTTTTTTTTTTTAAACTTTCAAATTTTGAAACACCTTTTGCAACTCACTCAAGATGCATTCAGGTCATACTACATAATCTTGCCAAGAACTATTTGAATATCATCGGAACGCCAACTCATTTTAGTCATATTAACTGGGAATGAAATAAAGTTGGAGATGGTGTGATCGGAGCAGGACATGAGAGCTTTAAACATACCCGTCCTCCTCGCTTCTCTTCTTATAGTGGCCGTTCATCATCTTCTCAAGCTCCATGGTGTAGTGAGAGGACGGGGATGCTTAGGTTTTGTTATGAACACGTTCTTCTGAGGACAAACTCTGAAAATGGTGTCTGGGGGAAAAAAAATAAATAAATCCAAGCATTTAATACAAGTGTTAAGGCTTACAGGATGTTTAAAACACATGCTCAGTTTTCTCTGCTAGAACACACTGAAAAAAACATGCATATCCCAACAGCCAGACTGGAGTAAAGGTTTGTGCTCATTCACAAAAACATGTAATATCCTTAGTTCGTAGACAGAAGGGGCCTGGGATTTGTATATTGTTGACTAGTTGAACAGTGGATCGGTGCTAAAATGAAAAGCAAAACTAAAGAAACCTATTAAAGACTGTGCCCAAATGTAAGGTTTGATTAGTGTAAGCATTTGAGGACTGCAGTAAAATAATGCACGTTGTGGAAATTTTAGTCTAAACTAATCACGTGTGTGTATGAGAAATCTGCATACATGCTGGTTGTTTTCTTCTTAGTCTCGTTACCTGAACCTCCTGTAACTCCAAGCTAGTTAAATACATTAACATTGCTGGTCCCATGTAGTCCTGTAATGCAATTAAACGCCCATTTCGGGGGGAAAAAAAAGCTACAGTTTAATTTGTGGCACATGGTTCCGTCTGAATAAGCACTGCTGCCTAATCATTTGCAAACTATGAGAAGGAAAAGACTCCAAATGAAACACTGGTAATACAAATGCAGGTAGACGGACAATACACTCAACCTCCATGTTAAACGCTGTCAAATCCATGTATCCTGGTGTATACAAAATAAACACAAAGCAAGATATGCCTTCTGGTACAGATAAAGCTCAAGACGTAGCAGTTGGCATACTGGAAAAGACTTGGTTTATATGCTGACCAACATCACATCAAGAATTTGTAGCATAGAGAGCAGCTGTAAGCTTGTGGATCAGGAACTGCAGCGTCTCAGACAGAATTAATCAGCTTTTGGCAGAACGTTGCTCTCAGTCCTAGTTGCTCATTCATTCCTTTCCGTTTACAGTGTGTGACATCAGGCTTTTTTGGAGCCACACACTGCATTCCTTCTAGACTATCACTGAAACGCCAAAGAAGGAGATGCTTTTTATATCTTAAACACCAAATAAACATATGAGTGAAACTCAGGTATAACATTTTCACAAACCGTAACACATACTGGTTCCTTCTATGGAATATTATGATTATAAGGAAAAAGAACACGCATCACTGATTAAATTCCAACCTGTAGTCATCTTTCCATGAACTCGAATGGGGGAAAAAAAATCTGAAACCAGTCTTTAAAGAGTATATGAAAGTATATTCTTAAATCCACAGTTTAATCAGTTATTAGATTGAATGAGGAATATAGTTTCTTATTTAAAGAGCAAAACTATTCCCAGTTTTGGATAAAAGCAAAACTAGCTGTCATGGACATATTTCAATGATTAACAGACTATTATATTATCAAAGCATATCCACATGCAGTCAAACTAAGACTTTAACACTCGGTGTTCTTCCTTTCTCAAATCTACACTTAAGATAAAATGTAAAGCAAGAAAATATCAACTAACCACACGACACGCGGAGAAGCCGTAGCAGTAGATCTCACTTGAGTATGTGTGCTCCCTGTCTGATGCAAGACTTAGTCGTTATTGGTGCTTACGCTACCACTCACTAGCCACTCCTGCCAGGGAGAACTGATTCATGCAAGAGCGAAAGAACAACTCGCAGTGCTTGCTTTCTTCTCTGTTTCATAGTTTCACTTCGAATCCTCTGAAACGTGTAGGTTGCTGTAATACATGTTGCACACGTCGTTATACAGCAGTGTTGTGTTTCACCTCGTACCTGTCTTTACACAAACACAGCGGCGATAGTGGGAGTGTGTGGAAGGAAGGTGTGTGTGTGCGCGCGCATGTGTGTTACTAGACATTTAAACAAAGGACAGCCATAAAAGCATGTATGCACATGAAAGTGTTTTCGTCTGTGAATGACAGAGAGAAAGAATGAACTGATGAGACGGCCTGACACCGGTAGGTCTGTGTGTTTTGTTGTATGTATCCGTGTGTGTGTGTGTATTTTCATCCTGTTGGTTGTGGAGCATTTGTAATGAGATTAAGAGATCAGACTTTTCAAAGGTTACCATGTGCACCTGGTCCAGTGAAGCCATAAACACACACCAAACTTTACCCACCTCTTTATCCTCTCTAACAGTAGACCTGAGATTAAAGGCAAGGTAGGCAATTTATTTTAGAAGCATTTTTTGTGATACTTCTTGAAATTGTCTCTACACCCCAACAGCAATGAATAAATCAAAATCTATGACTATAAAAATATAAACTGATATGAACTGACTGATACTGTGACATCTTACATCAGTTTTTCTGAGGATACGTGTGTGCCCACCAAGACCTTCCGCACATACAATAACAACAAACCCTGGTTCACTGCAAAACTCAGACAGCTTCACCAGGCCAAGGAGGAGGCCTACAGAAGTGGGGACAGAGTCCTGTACAAACAGGCCAGAAACACTGACGAAAGAGGTGAAATCAGCTAAGGCCCTGTTTACATTATTTAGAATCAGCGGCTCATCAGATTAACGTTTTTAAAACGATTCGCGTACACACACAAATAGCAGGAAGTGAAGTCCGCGCCGTTTTTCAGCAGTCGAGTCACATGACCAACGCCAGCGAATCAGGAAGGTGGATGTCACACCAGCGAATCAGGAAGGTGGATGTCACAGTGACGTTGTCCAATGACGACGTCAGCTAGAGCTCAGCACTGCGTATCCTCGTTCCTCAATGTTTACACAGCACCGGATCAGATACGTACTGGGTTGAATATGGCTACGTTTACATTACGTCGAATCAGCGGATCATCAGATTAATGTTCTTAAAACGATTCGTGTTTACACTAAAACCGTTAGCCGTGCACACAGCAACACCAATACGCGGATACGCTCGGCTCCGCAGGCATCCTGCGCTCCAAATCATTCCGCCCTGAACAGTGAGTGCCCTCTGGAGGGTGCGCACTCCGGCCCTGCGCAGCTCACACAGCGCGCGAGTGAAGTGCACAAGCCACGATTCGGGACTGAGCCGCTGTGTGTGTGATCCCAGCGCACATCACTTACCACTTGCAAGTGGAAGGATGGCAAGCCTAAAGACAATCATAACTACACAATGGGCAGTATTTGCATCAGTATTTGCAGTATTTTCATACTTTTATACTCTTTAATGAAAGGTGATACAAGGCGGAAGTCCGCGCCGTTTTTCAGCAGTCGCGTCACATGACCAACGCCAGCGAATCAGGAAGGTGGATGTCACAGTGACGTTGTCCAATGAGATGCCAGCTAGAGCTCAGCACAGCGTATTCGCGTATTCTGAATGTTTACACAGCACCGGAGCTGACACGATCTGGATTGAATACGTGGACGCTGGCGGATTCCCGTTTCCTGGCTTTTCCAGGGGGTTTAATGTAAACGGACAGTGCGTCCGCGAAGAAAACGAGACAGATACGGTCTAATGTAAACGTAGCCTAAGTGGGCCCTGGCGGATTCAAATTGTTCCGCCTGTGGAGTCGTTTCCTGGCGTTTTAATGTGCACGGACAGTGCATCCGCAACGAAAACGATATGGATACGGTCTAATGTAAACACCACCTAAGAGGAGCTACGCTGAAAGGATCAAAAACAGCCTTTCAGCCAACGATCCGGCATCAGTGTGGACAGGCCTGAAGAATATCACTAACTACAGGAGACCATCCCCCTACACTGCAATGAACCATCAACTGGCTGACGAGTTGAATGTGTTCTACTCCAGATTCGACAAATTCACACCTCTCCCCCCCTCAGACATTAAAGACCCATTCACACCCCCTGTTATTCTGCCTCCTCTCGCCTCTGACCCCACACCAGCACAAGATCACAAGATCTGTGAAGAGGATGTTTGTCAGCTTTTTCGCAGACAGAAGATCAGGAAGGCACCTGGCCCAGATGGTGTGTCACCCTCCTATCTGAAGGTCTGTGCTGATCAGCTGGCTCCCATCTTCACCCAGATCTTCAATAGATCCCTGGAGCTGTGTGAAGTCCCCTCATGCTTCAAACGCTCCACAATAATCCCGGTTCCCAAGAAAACCACCATCACAGGACTGAATGACTACAGGCCTGTAGCTCTCACATCTGTAGTCATGAAGTCCTTCGAGAGACTGGTGTTGTCACACCTGAAGGACATCACAGACCCCCTGCTGGACCCCCTGCAGTTTGCCTACCGGGCAAACAGGTCAGCGGATGATGCAATCAATAGACCCTTTTCAGTCACGTGACCTTCGTAAACGCGACCGCCATTTTGGACATGTAGTGGACTTCGGCTCGAATCAGTTTGAATGCGAGGAAGGCGACAAACGAAAAACATAAAAGAAAAAGGAGCGAGATGCAGAAAATACCTTCACTATCCAGCGACGTAGGGCATTTACAGGGCGAGCAGAGGGAGAGGTATTTGCAAAAATTGAGGTTAGCAGGCTTAGAGAACGACGTTTACCTGCTTCCACCAGGATTGTTCACTGACGTACGGAAGTACACGAAGCCCTCGTCTTTACCTGACTTCGGCCCACATGATCTGTATACCTATGTCATTAAAAACCCATCGCCATACACATATACGCCAACGTCCGAGGTTCCGGAGCGCGCTCTGGCTTGCTCCAGGAGTGCTCCGGCTGAGGTTACGGAGCGCGCTCCGGCTTGCTCCGGAGCAAGCCAGCGCGCGCTGCTTAATTTGAGGGGAACCTCGGCCGGAGCAAGCCGGCGCGCGCTGCTTAATTTGAGGGGAACCTCGGCCGGAGCACTCCGGAGCAAGCCGGCGCGCGCTGCTTAGTTTGAGGGGAACCTCGGCCGGAGCACTCCGGGAGCAAGCTGGCGCGCGCTGCTTAATTTGAGGGCGAGCAAGCCGGAGCGCGCTCCGGAACCTCGGACGTTGGCTCCGGCAGCTATTTACACTGGATCCGGTGTAAATAGCTGCTGGATCATAATTACAGTAAACTAGTAAATACAATAAAGGAAAAACTTGAGACTGAAAGGTTTTAACAGTCATCCAAATGACTGAACGTAAACATTGCTACAGTAACATACTAGCTACTATGTTGTTGACATTAGCTAGTCAACAATAGCTACTACAGAAGAACAAAGAGGTTACAATGGGTTATTTTAACCTATTTGGTTACGCACTCGCCGCCACAGAATGTTAGCAGCAATGTAATGCCTTTTCTGGCTAATTTTATTCGTCTTACCTCCAACAAAGTGGTCACTACACAAGCGTTGGTATGCCGAGGGCTGCCAATCTGTTAATGGCCGCTATCCATCTTCTCCGTCGGGATCCGATAAAATGATAACCCTTGCCTTGTTTATTGATGGTTACTACATCCAGGTGCACTACAATATAGTGGCATGATGGAAGTCTTGCTGAAAGTAAAAACTTTCTTTGCTGCCGTTCCTCAATGCTGGCTGTGGTAAACTACTGGTAGTACACGTCCAAAATGGCAGCCGCGTTTGTCGTGACGTCACGTGAAAAGGGTCCATATGGGACTGCACTACATCCTGCAACACCTTGACTCTGCAGGGACGTATGCCAGGATTCTGTTTGTGAACTTCAGTTCGGCATTCAACACCATTGTTCCAGACATCTTCCACACCAAGCTCACCCAGCTCACTGTGCCCTCCTCCACCTGTCAGTGGATCACAAACTTCCTGACTGACAGGGAGCAGCAGGTGAGGATGGGGAGCATCATATCCAGTACTCGGACTGTCAGCACTGGCGCCCCCCAAGGGTGTGTGCTCTCCCCACTGCTCTTCTCCCTTTATACCAACGACTGCACCTCAAGAGACCCGTCTGTTAAACTCCTGAAATTTGCAAACGATACAACGGTCACCGGCCTCATCCGGGACGGTGACGAGTCTGCATACAGATGGGAGGTTGAACAGCTGGTCTGGTGGTGCGGTCAGAACAATCTGGAGCTGAACACACTCAAAACTGTGGAGATGACAGTGGACTTTAGGAGGAGCCCCCCCACTCTGCTGCCCACCACCATCACCAACAACACTGTGACTGCCGGTGAAAGCTTCAGGTTTCTGGGTTCCACAATGTCTCAGGACTTGAAGTGGGAGACAAACACAGTCACTAACATCAAAAAGGCTCAGCAGAGGTTGTACTTTCTGCGCCAGCTCAGGAAGCCCAACCTGCCTAAGGAGCTGCTGACGCAATTCTACTCTGCCATCATTTAGTCTGTTCTTTGCTCTTCCATCACTGTTTGGTTTGGATCGGTCACCAAACAGGAGAAGAACAGACTACAACGGACAATAAGGTCTGCAGAGAAAATTATTGGTGTCAACCTGCCCTCCATCCAAGACTTATACTTGTCCAGAGTCAGAAAACGGGCAGGTAACATCTCTGCGGACCCATCACACCCTGGTCACAATCTGTTTAATCTTCTCCCCTCAGGGAGGCGATATAGATCACTGTATGCAAAAACAACCAGGCACAAGAACAGTTTCTTCCCTCAGGCTGTCTCGGTGATGAACAGCTAAAATCCAAATTCATATATCAGTAATATCACTTGCAAAATATCTGCACACTCATACTGTCATTCTGTGCTCACTGTTACTTATATTTATACTTATTTAAATTTACTATTCATCTTTGCACTATGCACCATATTGCACCAAAAGGGAAATCCTTTCTGTGATGAACAGCTAAAATCCAGATTCATATATCAGTAATATCACTTGTAAAATATCTGAACACTTATACCGTCATTCTGTGCACACTGTATACTTTATATTTATTTAACTATTCCATACTTGACTTACCTGGATTACTTTGCACTATGCACCTATTTTGTTGTTGTTTGCTTGTTTGTTTGTTTTGTGTATACGCTTTTTTATCTGTTTTGTACTATGAGAGCTAAGTGAACCGGAGTCAAATTCCTCGTGTGTGTCCACATACCTGGCAATAAAAGTGATTCTGATAAAATCCGTCATCTGTGGCAGTTGCAGAGCTGTAAAAAGTTGTCCAATCATTTCATTCCAGGCCTGTCTACCTACCTACCTGCGCACAGTCTGCCCGTGCACTCATTGTGCGTGACTTCCACAAGACTAGGCAGGTATATTGCAAACCTACTGCTAAACCTAGCAAGCTAGTCGACAGCTGTGAGAATTAACAATCGCCATGTTCGTTGTTCACATTCAATACAATAATGTTAGGTGTTTTCTTACATGTGAACACAACATGAGGTAGATGGATATAACAACGAGGTGCTACGATTCTCTCCTCAATGTTCTCCTCTTGTGAGCTGGTCTTCCAGTAGTAGTCAGGCAGTGCACGTTCATGTGTTTTAGAGGAGTGGCTTTGGAAAGAAGGCTGAGGGGAGGGGTGGGATTTTTCAGTTGGATCTTTTCCAAAGCTAGATTACTGTTGCTGGTTTCTACAAAATTAGCTGGAAAGAAAATGACTACATTATGTCATTGTCCTCTCTCTTTATTTGGCATATCGCTGCAGTGACATGGCCGCTCTGACGGCTCTTCTCCAGCCATCAAAGTTTCTAGGCACGAATTACAGTAATGGTTTCCCATTGCCTTCTACTGGATTATTATAGAGGTTTTCTCCTCTCAACCATTTGCACCTATAGGCAATTTAGAGTAGTCAGTTAACCTAACCACATGTCTTTGGGGGAAACCGAAGCAGACACAGGAAGAACATGCAAACTCCACACAGAAAGGCTGTGAGGTTCAAACCTGGAACCTTCTTGCTGTGAGGCGACAGTGCGAACCACTACACCACCGTCCCACCTGTCGTTGTCCTACAAGTGTCTTTTAGACCAGCACTGTAGCTTGTAATAAAAATTTTCTGACACTACCAGCCTTTTTTTAATGCTATTTCAGAGCAGTGTTGTAGTCGAGTCACTAAACCTCAAGTCCAAGTCCAGTCTCGAGTCCCTAGTGTTCAAGTCCGAGTCAAGTCCAAGTCATTAAAAAAAAATTGAGTCGAGTCCACTGTTGATCTGAGTCAAGTCCGAGAACAAGACTCCAACCACACCATTTGACGGTGGCTGTTTTAGCGCCATTAACATTAGTTTGTTCCTGAACATGACGTATGAACAAATGAATGTGCATTCTCTTTGTCAGGGAGTGCGAAGTATTCTGTCAGAGATGGTTGGGAGATGGATGTAAGTGCAGAAGGTGTGTTTATTAATACAAGTGAAGACAGGTAAACAATCCAGAACCGCAGGCAAAATCGTAAAACAGTGAAACCGGCAGTAGATCGAGCGAGGCACAAACAGGCTATCATAGACTTGGCAGAATCAAAGACGAGAAACAGGAAATCAGGGATCTGGAAACCAAACAAGGAAATAAGGCTCGGTAATGTGTCGGCAATGCAACTCAATACTTCGCAAAGTAAGTGCATTTTCACAGTTTTTATATAGGTGTGCCTTAATCCTGTGCAGGTGCGAGTTGTTTACAGAACATGCGCTGTCCAGAGCACGCCTGAGAGTCTATCTGATGCACGCACCAAGGCATGCAGGTGTGACACGCTTGCACGAAATTAGTACAAAAATGAATTAAGATATAAATATCTTATGCCAAATTATTATGGCATGTTACAAAAAATAAAGAAAGGTGTCCAGGGTGTACCCTGCCTTTCGCCCGTAGTCAGCTGGGATAGGCTCCAGCTTGCCTGCGACCCTGTAGAACAGGATAAAGCGGCTAGAGATAATGAGATGAGATGAGATGAGATGAGATGCAACTGCATCACACCAAGATGGCGACGCTTGGAAAACATCGTGACTCTGCATCGACCTCGGAGAGTTTTGAGTCGCAGGGATGTAATTTGTGATTGATATTCACAAATAGATCCAGGGAACAAAAGATGGTTATATCTTTTCTCTTACTGCTTTTGTGTTATTGTTTCTCTGTAAGATCAAAACATTAGGTGTATAACTCCATACTCAGACTCCATACTTAAGACAAGCGTGTCAGATTTCGCACCTGTTTCATCCTTCAGTTGATTCCAGCGGTCGATCTGGTCCCTTCATGAAAATTCTTGCAGACAACTTTTTGGTTTCCATAGCTTTTCTGGCGTGCTTTCTAGCTGATTCACTTTCATATTTTCCTTTTCTTTTCCACTGGCTTTTAGCTGGCAGGATAGAGGAGTCTGCCATGTTTGCCCATGCCGACTTGTTTTGGTTAAAAGTAGGTCAAACATGCCCCACGGTGGTCATGTGATATTGTTGCTCACTTGCTTCAACAATCTCCGGAATCAAAAAATGCAGGATGCTTTTTATCTCGTTAAAACATTTAAACAAAAGATGCACGGTGTGTGCAGCAGCGGAACATCTCGAAACTCCAAAAGCAATACAACCAGAACATTTTTGCCCGGAATTCAACTTTGCAGTCAGACCCTTTACATCCAGGTTAGCTTTTAAATCATTTGCTATTAAACATGTTAGTAAACCCTGGTTCACATGTTCTCAAGTGGCACAGCAGAAAAGTGCTTGCCCTACCATTAGAATAGTGTTTCTCAACTAGTGGGTCATGACACAAGAGTGGGTCATGGACTGAGAAAAGGAAAAAAACGTTGCTAAATGCAAATGATAAAACATGCCAAAATGGAAAAATATGACAACAAAGCAAATAATTGTTTCAAAAAAGTTAATAATAATAATAATAATAATAAAAGGGCAGCACGGTGGTGTAGTGGTTAGCGCTGTCGCCTCACAGCAAGAAGGTCCGGGTTCGAGCCCCGTGGCCGGCGAGGGCCTTTCTGTGCGGAGTTTGCATGTTCTCCCCGTGTCCGCGTGGGTTTCCTCTGGGTGCTCTGGTTTCCCCCACAGTCCAAAGACATGCAGGTTAGGTTAACTGGTGACTCTAAGGCCAAGTTTACATTAGACCGTATCTGTCTCGTTTTCTTCGCGGATGCACTGTCCGTTTACATTAAAACGCCGGGAAACGGGAATCCGCCAGCGTCCACGTATTCAATCCAGATCGTGTCTGGTCCGGTGCTGTGTAAACATTGAGATACGCGGATACGCTGTGCTGAGCTCTAGCTGGCGTCGTCATTGGACAACGTCACTGTGACATCCACCTTCCTGATTCGCTGGCGTTGGTCATGTGACGCGACTGCTGAAAAATGTCGCGGACTTCCGCCTTGTATCACCTTTCATTAAAGAGTATAAAAGTATGAAAATGATGCAAATACTGCCCATTGTGTAGTTATGATTGTCTTTAGGCTTGCCATCCTTCCACTTGCAAGTGGTAAGTGATGCGCATGCCCGACATGCACTGAGATCACACACACAGCGGCTCAGTCCCGAATCACTGCTCGTGCGCTTCACTCGCACGCTCTGTGAGCTGCGCAGGGCCGGAGTGCACACCCTCCAGAGGGCACTCGCTGTTCAGGGCGGAGTGACTTGGAGCGCAGGATGCCTGCTGAGCCAAGCGTATCCGTGTACTGGCGTTGCTATGTGCACGCGAATCGTATATTGGCGTTGCTGTGTGCACACTAATCGTTTTAATAACGTTAATCTGATGATCCGCTGATACGGTCTAATGTAAACCCCACCTAAATTGAGCGTAGGTGTGAATGTGAGTGTGAATGGTTGTCTGTGTCTATGTGTCGGCCCTGTGATGACCTGGCGACTTGTCCAGGGTGTACCCCGCCTTTCGCCCGTAGTCAGCTGGGATAGGCTCCAGCTTGCCTGCGACCCTGTAGAACAGGATAAAGCAGCTAGAGATAATGAGATGAGATGAATAATAATAAAAGCAATACTCCCTGTAGGCAATGAAAAATTTGGTACGTCCAATAAAATTCTGTCAATTTTGGCTCTAATTCATCTGTAAACTACTGGTGCTAATGGAGTGAAATTCCTTTTTCGTATAAAAGCCTTAAAAAAAAAACTATGCAAGGTATCACAGTGATTAAATATATGAGGAACTAGTCATTCAGGATCTATAGCTATTAAATCTAGACTAACAGGCATCAGCCTCCTTATAATTCTTAACCCATATTTTGTGTGCGATATTGACTCCTGAGATACTGAGATGTGTACTTTTTTTCCTAATCAGAAACTGCATGATGGAATGGTTCTTAAATGTCGTCAGAGAGCAGGATGTGAATGATTTACCCATGATGCAAAGTAGAAGCAGCAGAATGAGTCATTCAGCACACATTGCTTTCACTGAGAACATTTATATGTTCTTACAACAGCATGGCTGGATTCTTTAAACCATTAAACTTTATTTCTTATGGACACCTGTAGTTTATGAAAAATGTTGAAACAGTAAACAATATATATATATATATATATATATATATATATATATATATATATATATATATATATATATATATAATTGTTTACTGTTTCAACATCTTCATAAACTACAGGTGTCCATAAGAAATAAAGTTGCAGATGTCCAAGTATACCATACTGTATACAGTACAGCTCTGTGTATAAAATTAGACATTTAAAGTTACAAGTTTCACCCATGTTCCATGCCAACAGACTGAGTAAGGGAAGAGAGCGCATGTTGGGGGAGTTCCCACCTAGATCTGGCTGTAATTATCCTGAAATTCAAGGGAAATTCACAGAACTGGGAAAAATGATAAGCCACATATTCACTTCTGGAGAAGTTCACTGAAAATCAACTAGATGTAATGAGATGGTGGATTGATAACGTGTATGGACATGTTTTTATATCTTTCTGGGGATCAAATGGCCTCAAATATCGAGCTCTTGGTTAAACAAACTTTCCTTTTGTCTCCTGGAATGAAGGTTAGGCTTCTATTAAGGGTAATAATTGTCAGTGAAATATTCTCATAAGGATAGTAATTAAGATATGCGTGTGTGCGCATGTGCAAAATAATTCACGTGTTACACACATGTTACCACAGGAAGTGATAGCGCGCGCAACCAAACAAAGGAGACATTCAAATTCACCAAAAAAGGCTCTTAGTATAATTACACACAAAATATTAATATTACAATAAATTGGGGGAGGGGAAGAGATCAAGAAGCAGAAAGAGTATTATAGCTTATAAAGCAATACCTGGATCCAATTTGAGACTGAAAGACAGACTGACCTTTGAACAAGCTCTTTAATGCTTTAATATTAACAGTATAGTTAAAGAAGGAAAAAATAGTAAGATAGTAGTAGTAGTAGTAATAATAATAAACACGACTATTTAGATTTAACATTTTTGCTAACCTGTTAAAAGAATTTATTATTAGACTGTCCTTACCTTTCTTATAAGAGGCCTGAAGTTAACGTCTGTCTGGTCCTGTGTGTTTGGATGGCTTGTTGGTGATGGAGAATGGAACAGGCTGAATGGACAGATGGAATAGAGTAGGACCAAGGAACTGAGAGAATGATCATTTGAATGAGAACTTGAATATAATAAACCACATGCTGGAAAAAAAAAGCGCGCTGATGCTTTTGCCCCACCCCCCGAGCACGTGGAAACCTCAGCTTCCTGCTTCTTAGGTGACAACTGTGCTAATGTGATGTAACGGTTCTTGCGGAGTATTTTATTTATAGTTTTGGAAGTACCCTGTACCTGCTTTCGTCCTCTCTGGGTCTTTCCCAGATCCTGTGTCTATAAATGGCTGATTCAGCATTTGGGTCCTACTGACTTTAAGAAAGAAAGAAAGCACAACTTTATTCATCACACACTTGTGAAATTTCCTCTCTGCATTTATCCCATCTGAAGCAGTGAACACACACATGAGCAACGAGCACACACACATACCCAGAGCAGTGGGCAGCCATGCTAACAGTGC
Organism: Neoarius graeffei; assembly: GCF_027579695.1. NCBI lineage: Eukaryota > Metazoa > Chordata > Actinopteri > Siluriformes > Ariidae > Neoarius > Neoarius graeffei. Next base: position 62,899,949 of record NC_083578.1, on the reverse strand, counting down.
CCGGGGAGCAGTTGGGAATTAGGTACCTCGCTCAAGGCCGTCCCATATTAAACTAACTGCATGTCTTTGGACTGTGGGGGAAACCGAAACACCCGGAGGAAACCCACGCAGACACGGGGAGAACATGCAAACTCCACACAGAAAGGCCCTGGGTTCGAACCCAGAACCTTCTTGCTGTGAGGCGACCATGCTAACCACTACACCACCGTACCGCCCAAATACATATTTATGTGGGCGGCATGTGTCCTTCACAACAACCTACATGTATGTCTGAGACATGAATAAAGCCTCTACAGCACTTAGGAAACAGGATTTTTGCCTGTCGCTGTCAACTATAACTACACTTTACATCATTGAAATGGAAGCATTTAGTGAAAATTTGTGTTGTTTTACATTAAAGTACAACCCCGATTCCAAAAAAAGTTGGGACAAAGTACAAATTGTAAATAAAAATGGAATGCAATAATTTACAAATCTCAAAAACTGATATTGTATTCACAATAGAACATAGACAACATATCAAATGTCGAAAGCGAGACATTTTGAAATTTCATGCCAAATATTGGCTCGTTTGAAATTTCATGACAGCAACACATCTCAAAAAAGTTGGGACAGGGGCAATAAGAGGCTGGAAAAGTTAAAGGTACAAAAAAGGAGCAGCTGGAGGACCAAGTTGCAACTCATTAGGTCAATTGGCAATAGGTCATTAACATGACTGGGTATAAAAAGAGCATCTTGGAGTGGCAGCGGCTCTCAGAAGTAAAGATGGGAAGAGGATCACCAATCCCCCTAATTCTGCGCCGACAAATAGTGGAGCAATATCAGAAAGGAGTTCGACAGTATAAAATTGCAAAGAGTTTGAAAATATCATCTACAGTGCATAATATCATCAAAAGATTCAGAGAATCTGGAAGAATCTCTGTGCGTAAGGGTCAAGGCTGGAAAACCATACTGGGTGCCCGTGATCTTCGGGCCCTTAGACGACACTGCATCACATACAGGCATGCTTCTGTATTGGAAATCACAAAATGGGCTCAGGAATATTTCCAGAGAACATTATCTGTGAACACAATTCACCGTGCCATCCGCCGTTGCCAGCTAAAACTCTATAGTTCAAAGAAGAAGCCGTATCTAAACATGATCCAGAAGCGCAGACGTCTTCTCTGGGCCAAGGCTCATTTAAAATGGACTGTGGCAAAGTGGAAAACTGTTCTGTGGTCAGACAAATCAAAATTTGAAGTTCTTTATGGAAATCAGGGACGCCGTGTCATTCGGACTAAAGAGGAGAAGGACGACCCAAGTTGTTATCAGCGCTCAGTTCAGAAGCCTGCATCTCTGATGGTATGGGGTTGCATTAGTGCGTGTGGCATGGGCAGCTTACACATCTGGAAAGACACCATCAATGCTGAAAGGTATATCCAGGTTCTAGAGCAACATATGCTCCCATCCAGACGACGTCTCTTTCAGGGAAGACCTTGCATTTTCCAACATGACAATGCCAAACCACATACTGCATCAATTACAGCATCACGGCTGTGTAGAAGAAGGGTCCGGGTACTGAACTGGCCAGCCTGCAGTCCAGATCTTTCACCCATAGAAAACATTTGGCGCATCATAAAACAGAAGATACGACAAAAAAGACCTAAGACAGTTGAGCAAGTACACAGCAAATTCCTCAGTGTTGAATTAACACTTTCAGATTTAAGTTGTGTCCAATTGGACCTATATAAACACAATAGGGTGTTAAATCAACACTCTGGGTGTTAATTCAACACTGGGGATTTTGCTGTGTAGAATCCTACATTAGACAAGAATGGGTTAACATTCCTATCCCTAAACTTGAGCAACTTGTCTCCTCAGTCCCCAGACGTTTATGCCGCTTTTCCACTACCAACACGGTTGAGTTGGGCTGAGTCGAGCTGAGCGGGGCTGTTGGAGTTGCATTTCGACTACAATCGCGCTGAACCGTGCTGGCTAGAAGTGGGTGGACACATTGGGTGGAGTTAGCGAAAGTGGGTGGACGTCACGTGATGTCGTTAGGCGGCACAAACAGTGACATCAGTGATCTTTTAAGCGGTAGTCTCACGCCCAGGATAGTAAACAATAAACATGGAGGACATGGAGTCGTTAGTGTTGCTGGTCTTGGTGCTGTGGCTTGTTGTCACCGACAACGCCAACAGATACTGGCAAGAGCGTATAGATGAGGCGAGGCGCATAAGGCTTCAGAAATTCTCGTAATTCGTAATTCTTCTTCTTCCGGGTTTACGGTGTTTACAGATCCCAGCGTGCTCGCGGGGCGTGTGTGGGCATGTGAGGACACTCCTCCTCACCAATCAGCGCACAGGGGAGTGTCTGCTCACGCCCCTAGCCCCACTCGGCTCGGTTTGGCTCGCTTCAGCCCCACTCCAAAACCGTGCGAGTTTTGGGTGCTGAGCAGGGCTGAAGCGAGTTGAGTCGTGCTGCTCTGAGGTAGTCGAAACGCGAGCCGTGTCAGGCTGAAGTGAGCTGAAAAAGGGTAGTGGAAAAAGGCCTTTACAGACTGTTGTAAAGAGAAAAGGGGATGTCTCACAGTGGTAAACATGGCCTTGTCCCAACTTTTTTGAGATGTGTTGTTGTCATGAAATTTAAAATCACCTAATTTTTCTCTTTAAATGATACATTTTCTCAGTTTAAACATTTGATATGTCATCTATGTTCTATTCTGAATAAAATATGGAATTTTGAAACTTCCACATCATTGCATTCCGTTTTTATTTACAATTTGTACTTTGTCCCAACTTTTTTGGAATCGGGGTTGTATATAGTGAGCTCATTGGTAAAATGAAAAAACGCTTTCGGACGCTATTCTGTTGTGCTGGTATTTACGTCATTACTGTCGCACAATTAAAATGTGCCAGATTTTTTTTTCCTTCCTCTTCCCCATATCTTGTTTATATTATTGCTCAAAAATTCTGTCAGCAAATCAAACAGAATTAGTAGCCTTAAATTTTTTGATTATAATCAGGGCTTTGAACTGGAATTTTTTTCCTATTGGTTCGTTCCAAACAGAAACGGAATTTTAACGTTTCCGGTTTTGGGTTCCACCATTAAATAGACGTTCCCGAACCGGTTAGAACAAAAAAATTTCGTTCCCGGAACGGTTAATTACGTTCCCTGTCAGCGGTTTAACAAATGGCTATAAAATTATGTCTCTGTCTCATCCGGCTTAAGCCAAATGTAGGCTAATTCTATTACAACCTTCATTAAATAAGACAAGAAATAATTCAAAACAATTATTATTTCAAATGTTGGTGATTTGGATTCTCAGTATGTCTTCCCATCTACACAAACAGAAAAAGTGCCAAAAATGAAAGAGAATTCGTTTAGTGTGTTACCAAAGGCTAGTCAGGCCCTATAGAGGGCTACCGCATGACGTCACCGCGCCGCGAGATTTTGTTAGGCGCCATATTGGAAGACCAAGTACACATCTATGCAAGTACATACATTCATAAAACAAACTACGCCTGAAATGTAGCCAGGGCCGGTTCTGCCCTAATCTGGACCCGGGTGCAACATCGCGCAACCCCCCCCAAAAAAAACCAGTCTAAATCAGGACAACCATCACATAACTATAACTATAAACATTTTATATCAACTACTTTAACTAAATGGGCTATAATAAATAAGCCTGCAGGCAGCCACGGCGGGCTGCCTCAGAAAAGTAACCATTTGTCCTACCTTAAAACTCGTTTTGCATTTTCTGCCTCCTTTTTTGTATTTTCGACCCTCCGTTTATTTTCTTTCCTTTTCTGAAAACCCGATTTGTGTCCAGACATTTTGTTCTGCTACCAACGAACTAACTCGTCAGGTCTCGTCTCTCGAGCCCGCGATGATTCCCGTGGGAGGGGCAACAACTGATACATTTTTACAAACAACCAATAGGGAGGTTGCATCGTTCAGGCTCTTCTTTGCTCAGACACTCAGTAATGCACTTACTCACTAGTAGTCCACCTTCCCGCTCTCTCCATTCAATCAGCGAACGTCACACAGGAAGTGAACCCCAGCGGGTCATAGAAACTTGCGCAGGAGAAGAATGACTATTTGTAGGCTACAGAAACTTTGAGGAACGAAATAAAAACCGGTATTAACCGGTTACCATTATTTTTAATAAGCGTTTCTGTTCCGGAACATAAAAAATAATAAAGTTTCTGGTTTCGTTTCTGTTCCATGTGAAATAGAAAAAGTTCCCGGTTTTCGTTTTCGTTCCTTGAACCGGTTCAAAGCCCTGATTATAATGCCTTTTAGCAATTGCATAAACTAATGACAGCTATGGGGGGAAAAAAAATTAAGAGGCCACACTCAAATAAAACATTGGATTTACTTAACCGAGTTATGGCAACCGGTCCAACGAAACTGTGTTAATTTAGATGTATTGAATACAGTTATGTGTTGAAAAACTCAACTGTATTCAATACATTTAAATTAACACAGTTTCGTGGGACCGGTTGCCATAACTCGGTTAAGTAAATCCAATGTTTTTTTTTTGAGTGCACTTTTAATGGTGAGTACCACAGCTGTACGGTAAATCAAATTGTTTTCAGGAAATGCCCCAAAATTCAGAATGTCATGTGCTAGTAATCTACTGTAGGAGTTTAGAACATTGGGGAGGCGAAATGAATTTCTACTTTTGTACACATTCTGAAGAAGAAGACAGATTATTTGCAGCATTTTTCTACAGCTGGATAGACGGACAAGTGAGCTGAGCAAGCTTTTCCGAAATACAGATGGCGTGACTGCAGTCAAATATCTTGTCTGTGGAAATTACTGTCACATGTTAATCAGGTTAAATGTTAGGCAAAATTAGAAAAAGAAAATCACATGAATCCCTCTTTTGGAACAATATACCAGTGCAGCAACCTTGGACTAGAAACTGAAAGAAAAAAAAAAGAAAGAAAATTACTCATGACCGAGATTCTCAGTAATAAAGTTATTATTAGTTGTAATAAAGTTATTATTAGTAGCAATAAAGTTATAATTAGTAATATCTATCTATCTATCTATCTATCTATCTATCTATCTATCTATCTATCTATCTAATAGGCCAGATTATTCACAACCATGGCCTTAACTTTCATTGTTATGCTGATGACATTCAAATCTACATCACTGTCACCCCTTCCATAGCCTCTGTTCAGCTGCTAAGGTCTTGCATCACTGACCTTAAGCAATGGTTGCATAAGAACTGCCTTAAACTTAACGCTAGCAAAACGGAGGTTCTATTAGTAGGTACCAAAAGACAGGTTCTGAACTTCTCCAGTTTCACTATTGATGTTGATGGTGTGTCTATTAGTCCTTCCCAAGTTATAAAAAACCTTGGAGTTCTCTTTGACTCCACCCTTACGTTTGAACCCCATTTTAAACTCATTATGAAGAATGCTTCCTTTCACCTCCACAATATTGCACATCTCCGCCCTCTTCTCTTTGAAACCGATGCCAAAATGTTGGTCAATGTGTTTATCTTTTCTCATCTTGAATATTGCAATTCTCTTTTCTGGTCAACCTGCCACATTGCTCAACCGCCTGCAGTACATCCAAAACTCAGCAGCTAGAGTCCTCACACTCACCAAGCGCACTGCTCATATTACTCCTGTTTTACAGCAACTGCACTGGTTGCCAGTTATCTCTCAGATTAAATACAAAATCTTGATTTTTAACCTATAAAGCTCTTCATGGTTTCGCCCCTTCCTATCTCTGTGAGCTAATTCATTTGTACTGTCCCTCCTGCTCCCTCAGATCATCTGTCTGTGGACTTCTGACTGTCCTACGTTTTAAACCGGCATCTATTGCCCCTTTTCCACCAAAGCAGTTCCAGGGCTGGTTCGGGGCCAGTGCTTAGTTTGGAACCGGGTTTTCTGTTTCCACTGACAAAGAACTGGCTCTGGGGCCAGAAAAACCGGTTCCAGGCTAGCACTAGCTCTCTGCTGGGCCAGAGGAAAGAACCGCTTACGTCAGCGGGGGGGCGGAGTTGTTAAAACCAACAACAATAACAAGACCGCGAAAGATCGCCATTTTTAAGCGACGAGAAGCAGCAGCTGTACAAACGCGAAGTTATCCATTATTATTATCGCTGTTGCAGCTGCTGCTTCTTCCGTGTTGTTTTTGCTTTGATATTCGCGCCAAGGTTTATGTAAACGTAGCGCCGTAAATTCCGTATACAGTGACGTACTGACGTATACAGCGACGTAATGACGTATACAGGGACGTAACTGACGTATACAGCGACGTAATGACGAGGCTCTGCTTTATAGTGATGGGAATTTCGGCTCTTTTTCGGGAGCCGGCTCTTTTGGCTCTTCTTACTATAAGGAGCCGGCTCTTTCGGCTCCCAAACGGCTCCTGAGATTTTATTTTTGATTTAATTGCTGCAATTAACTAGTTAATTAATTACATTATTATTTATATTTTATCAATAGGATGTTTTCCATTTTATTTTTTAGTTTTTGTAGCCATTGTAAAGCTTTGTAAAGTACAGCAGTGTAACAATGTTCTAGCTATAGAAATAAAACTTACTTACCAATTAATAAATTATTTTCTCACAAACATAATGCAAAACTGTGTTATATTACCAATATAAAATACACAGAAGACATCAACTGTTTATCCTTTATGGCTTTATTTCACACTCGACCTTGAACAAAATGCCACAAAATAAATTATGAAGTATAAATCAGGCCTAAGAAACTATGAAGCAAAGTTGGAAATTATTTTAACAAACACAGAACAATGTGCAACAAAATATTTTATTAAATTAAATATTAAATAAGTATATAAAATAAGTATAAAAAGTATAAAGTACAATGAACAAAGAAGTAAAAATTACAAAGAAGTGTCAATAACAAAAAACTATTTACATTAAGGCTGCACAAACTCCCAGAATAAGTCTTTAGTGGAGATTGGCATTGAGGAAAACCAAGTGTCTCAGCTTGGAAGGGCTGATTCTATTTCTCCTTTCAGTTATAATCTGTCCTGCTTTTGAAAAGATCCTCTCTGAGGGGACAGATGTTGTCACTATACACATCCTCTGTGCCATCACGTGTGTAAGCCGTGGATAGAGTGCAGCCTTGGTCTCCCACCAGCTTAGTGGGTCTGCGTTTCGCTGTAACAGGGGCTCCTCAAGATAGGACCGTACTTCCATTATGGAATCTGCCGTGGGATTCCTGCTTGCAGTGTCTCCACTGGCCCGCTCTTCAAAAAACCTCCACACAGCAGATGCTGGCTCCTCCGGCACATCCTCTGCTGCTTCTTCTCCCTCTTGGCCCCCTTGTAGTGACCTGGGATGAAGTTCAGGGCACACGTGTAACTTGAGATGAGAGGAGACAGTGAGGCTCTTGAAATGGGAGGGGGGCTGGGCTGAGTGGCACCTTGAGCGCATGTAAAAAGAGAAAAAAGTGCCGCACTCTGCTCCACCAGTAATGAGAAGCCGCTGGAACAGCAAATATGCTCCTGTTATAATAACTGCTGTCTCGTTGTATACCGCAGATTAATCTAGCCATGCCAAGGCGGTTGCCGACCGAACCTGTCAATTTATGAGCGACAATTTATATCATGAGCTTTAGGAATTCACGGCAACAAAACAATGATCATGGTTGTCAAATAGACAATCATCCTTCAGCTGAGCTGAACTCTCTCTCTCTCTCTCTCTCTCTCTCTGAGGCACCTAAGGACAAAAAACTAATTCAGCTCCCCAACTCGGCTCCCACCGAAGAGCCGGCTCCCGTCGTTCACTTAAAAGAGCCGGCTCTTTGAACCGGATCGTTCGCGACCGACACATCACTATCCGCTTAGCACTGCGAGCGATGGAAAAGCAAACTGGTTCTCAGCTGGCTCGCAAGTTGAACGAGTTGTGAACCAGCACCAGCACTGGCCCCGAACCAGCCCTGGAACTGATTTGGTGGAAAAGGGGTATATGGGTGGCAGATCATTCAGTGTTGCTGCTCCTAAACTTTGGAATTCATTACCACAATCGCTTTGTGACTGTTCCACTCTCTCTTCCTTCAAAGCTAACTTGAAAACTTTCCTCTTTACCTCACACTACTCTTCCTAGTGTGGCCTTTTTGTGTGTGTGTGTGTGTGTGTGTGTGTGTGTGTGTGTGTGTGTGTGTGTGTGTGTGTGTGACTCCTGTGTAAAGCGTCCTTGGGTTTGTGAAAGGCACTATATAAATTTTAATTATTATTATTATTATTATTATTATTATCTATTTTTGGAAAAGCCCTTTCTATTTCATAACAGGACATAGATAACATACACAAAGATATATTTCTATAACAGGACATCTATCAATGGCTTACTCAGTTTCCTTTTTCATTGAAAGACAGCTCTGTTTATTTTATGATGCCCTTTTCATGATATCTGAACCTACTGTATGCTGACAATTAAAAAAGGAATATTTTATGCATACACAATGCAACAGCGAATTTGGCAGATGACATTTTTAGGTCAAAGACATTTGACAGCTTGATCTTGTTTTGAGATTATTCATTACATAACTGACCTACAAACCCCATTTCCAGAAAAGTTGGGATATTTTCCAAAATGCAATAAAAACAAAAATCTGTGATTTGTTAATTCACGTGAACCTTTATTTAACTGACAAAAGTGCAAGGAAAAGATTTTCAATAGTTTTACTGACCAACTTAACTGTATTTTGTAAATATAAACAAAGTTAAAATTTGATGCCTGCAAGACACTCAGAAAAAAAAAGTTGAGACAGAGGTGTTATTACCATTGTCTTACCGGTACATCACCGTTCCTTTTAAGAACACTTTTTAATTGTATGGGAACAGAGGATACCGGTACTAATTGTTGCAGTTTTGCAATTTGAATTTTGTCCATTCTTCTTGATACCAAGACTTCAGCTGCTCAACAGTCCGTGGTCGCTGTTGTCTGATTCTCCTCTTCATGATGCACCATACATTCTCAATAGGAGACAGATCTGGACTGGCAGCAGGCCAGTCAAGCACACACACTCTGTATCTACGAAGCCATGCTGTTGTAGCCTGTGCAGAATGAGGCCTGGCATTGTCCTGCTGAAATAAGCATGGACTTTCCGGGAAGAGATGTTGCCTTGATGGCAACATATGTCTCTCTAAAATATCAATATATGCCCCCGAATCAGTGATACCTTCACACACGCAACTCACCCATGCCATGGGCACTGATCACTCCCATACTATCAGAGATGCTGGCTTTTGCACCTTTCTCTGATCACAAACTGGATGGTCGTGTTCACCTTTGACACTGAGAACTTGATGTCTGTTTTCCCTTGAAAACAAGTTGAAATGTGGACTCATCTGACCACAGCACACATTTACACTGTCTTCCGGGCCATCCGAGATGAATTCAGGCCCAGAGAAATCTGCAGCATTTCATGGAATTGATGAATGGCTTCCTCCTTGCGTAATACAGTTTCAGGTTGCATTTCTGGATGCAGCGGCAGACTCTGTTAAGTGACAACAGTTTTCTGAAGTACTCCTGAGCCCATGTGGCTATATTTGTCACATTAGCGTGACGGTTTCTCTGGCAGTGCCACCTGAGGGCTCGAAGGTCACGCATATTCAACAGTGGTTTCCGACCTTATGCAGTGAAAATATCTCAGAATTCCCTCAATCTTTTCACAATATTATGCACTGTAGATTTTGAAAGACCTAAATTCTCTGCAATCTTGCATTGAATGTTCTTTTTGAATTAATTAACAATTTCCATCCATCCATTATCCATAACTGCTTATCCTGTGCAGGGTCGCAGGCAAGCTGGAGTCTATCCCAGCTGACTATGGGCGAGAGGTGGGGTACACCCTGGACAAGTCGCCAGATCATCGCAGGGCTGTAACATAGAGAGACACAACCATTCACACTCACATTCACACTTACGGTCAATTTAGAGCCACCAATTTAACCTAACCTGCATGTCTTTGAACTGTGGTGGAAACTGGAGCACCTGGAGGAAACCCACGCGGACACGGGGAGAACATGCAAACTCCACACAGAAAGGCCCTCATTGGCTGCTGGGCTCAAACCCAGAACCTTCTTGCTGAGAACGACAGTGCTAACTACTACACCACCGTGCCGCCCTGACTAACAATTCTCTCATGAATTTTGGCACAAAGGGGTGAGTCACAACCCATCCAGGCTTGCAAAGCCTTTGGTGCTGTTCCTTTTATACCCAATCATGATAACAATTAATCTGCTTTATTGTGGAATCTTCCAAAATAGTGATACTTGAATATCTGATAAACTTTTCAGTCTCATTTTGCCTCTGTCCCAACTTTTTTTTTTGAGTGTGTTGCAGGCATCAAATTATAACTTCACGTATATTTACAAAATACAGTTAAGTTGTTCAGTAAAAATATTGAAAAATCTTTTCTTTGTACTTTTGTCAATTAAATAAAGGTTCACGTGAATTAACAGATCACAGATATTTGTCACAGAAAATATCCCAACTTTTCTGGAAATGGGGTTTGTGTGTGTGCATGCGTGTGTGTGTGTATATATATATATACACACAGTGGTACTTGAAAGTTTGTGAACCCTTTAGAATTTTCTATATTTCTGCATAAATATAACCTAAAGGCCCGGTCACACAGCGCTTTACGGCTTTATCACGGCCAAAACCCGTCCAAAAGTGCTCTCCCGTGAAGCAGACGATGTTGTTCGTGTTGATGTCGAAGTTAAGACGTGTTACAGTCGATATACAGACGTGACAGGACGCAGGGGAAAATCGGAACGGCGTCGGACGCGGCAAAAAGTTTTGGACTGCTCAAAACTTTAGACCGCGGACAACCACGGCCGGCACACGTGGTAAAGACGTGCAACACAGGTGAAAAACACGTGATAATCAGTGTCCCGGCCGTTATTAAAACTTGGGGAGACGTGGTAAGACGCGAAAGTTTGGCGGTCTATCACGGGCAGAGCACGGTCATCGGACGGGTGTTACGCGTTGGTATCACGGGATATAGCGTGTGTTTAGCGGCTTATCACTGAGAAATGGATTTTTCCGCGTACATAGCACTGTCTAAGCCCGTTAAACGACGACTCAAACAAGTTCTAAATTCGATTGATCACTGTCTAATCACTTCTGCATCACTTCTGATTTGCGGCATTTATAAATACCGTAATTTTCTGAGACCTCGGCACTTGCAGTCTAGATGTCAAGGGGTGAACATGAACCCTCAACGCTGTGATGTCCTCATCTTAATGCTCCAGCACCAACTGATACAGGCTCAACATATCCTACCGCTTTTATATGCGCAGCAAGCCGCTCTTCCAACGACGCTGAGCCGCGGTTACCCGTGATTTGGCAGTGCTGCAGCAGTGAAACAGCCGCCGACGGCCATACCCCGTACAAAGCACGGCAAAGCCAAAATTGACCAAAAATTACCACTTACGACCACGTCCACCAGATTTTTGTATCTTTTTGTACGTGATATAGACGCGGAGTGCTGTGTGACCGGGCCTTAAAACATCATCAGATTTTCACACAAGGCCTAAAAGTAGATAAAGAGAACCCAGTGAAACAAATGAGACAAAAATATTATACTTGGTCATTTATTTACTGAGGAAAATGATCCAATATTACATATCTGTGAGTGGCAAAAGTATGTGAACCTTTGCTTTCAGTATCTGGTGTGACCCCCTTGTGCAGCAATAACTGCAGCTAAACATTTGCGGTAACTGTTGATCAGTCCTGCACACCGGCTTGGAGGAATTTTAGCCCATTCCTCCGTACAGAACAGCTTCAACTCTGGGATGTTGGTGGGTTTCCTCACATGAACTGCTCGCTTCAGGTCCTTCCACAACATTTCGATTGGATTAAGGTCAGGACTTTGACTTGGCCATTCCAAAACATTAACTTTATTCTTCTTTAACCATTCTTTGGTAGAACGACTTGTGTGCTTAGGGTCATTGTCTTGCTGCATGACCCACCTTCTCTTGAGATTCAGTTCATGGACAGATGTCCTGACATTTTCCTTTAGAATTTGCTGGTATAATTCAGAATTCATTGTTCCGTCAATGATGGCAAGCCGTCCTGGCCCAGATGCAACAAAACAGGCCAAACCCATGATACTACCACCACCATGTTTCACAGATGGGATAAGGTTCTTATGCTGGAATGCAGTGTTTTCCTTTCTCCAAACATAACGCTTTGCATTTAAACCAAAAAGCTATATTTTGGTCTCATCCATCCACAAAACATTTTTCCAATAGCCTTCTGGCTTGTCCACGTGATTTTAGCAAACTGCAGATGAGCAGCAATGTTCTTTTTGGAGAGCAGTGGCTTTCTCCTTGCATCCCTGCCATGCACACCATTGTTGTTCAGTGTTCTCCTAATGGTGGACTCATGAACATTAACATTAGCCAATGTGAGAGAGGCCTTCAGTTGCTTAGAAGTTACCCTGGGGCCCTTTGTGACCTTGCCAACTATTACACACCTTGCTCTTGGAGTGATCTTTGTTGGTCGACCACTCCTGGGGAGGGTAACAATGGTCTTGAATTTCCTCCATTTGTACACAATCTGTGTGACTGTGTATCGGTGGAGTCCAAACTCTTTAGAGATGGTTTTATAACCTTTTCCAACCTGATGAGCATCAGCAACGCTTTTTCTGAGGTCCTCAGAAATCTCCTTTGTTCGTGCCATGATACACTTCCACAAACATGTGTTGTGAAGATCAGACTTTGATAGATCCCTGTTCTTTAAATAAAACAGGGTGCCCACTCACACCTGATTCTCATCCCATTGATTGAAAACAGCTGACTCTAATTTCACCTTCAAATTAACTGCTAATCCTAGAGGTTCACATACTTTTGCCACTCACAGATATGTAATATTGGATCATTTTCCTCAATAAATAAATGACCAAGTATAATATTTTTGTCTCATTTGTTTAACTGGGTTCTCTTTTTCTATTTTTAGGACTTGTGTGAAAATCTGATGATGTTTTAGATCATATTTATACAGAAATATAGAAAATTCTAAAGGGTTCACAAACTTTCAAGCACCACTGTGTGTTTATATAAACAATAAAGCTAAGCTCTGCTCCCATCTGGTGGATGTAACAAGTCACTTTAATTATTTCCTTTCAACCTTTTGTATTACATGAGAAATCTAAAAGGCATTAAAGCTACGGTAGGTCATTTTTCTTCTCAAAGCATTTTTTGTTATATTTCTTGAAATTATCTTTACATCTCCACACCAGTGAAGAAATCAACAGCTCTGACAATAAAAAGAAAAAAAATCCATCATCTGTGGCAGTCACATGGCTATAAAAAGCTTGTCCAATCCTCTTATTTGGTCCGAATGAAATGACTGGATGGCCTACCTGCCTGTCTACCTGTGCACTCATTGCACGTGACCCCAAGGCTAGGCAGACATATTGCTCTAGCTAGCAATCTAGTCGACAGCTGTGAATACTAGTGCTTAGATTAATTATGTTAGTGTTAGGGGTGTTCTTAAGGCCACTTTATACTTCTGTGTCGAATCTGCACCCTGACGTGCACAAAATCTAACTACACATTGCGGAGATGCAGATTTCAACAACTGAAATCTGTTTTGTAGCATCACATTTCCGGCTGTTCTTTCTTCTTCGCATAAATCAGAAATCTATTACAATCTTCATCTCAACTCATTATCTGTAGCTGCTTTATCCTTCTACAGGGTCGCAGGCAAGCTGGAGCCTATCCCAGCTGACTACGGGCGAAAGGCGGGGTACACCCTGGACAAGTCGCCAGGTCATCACAGGGCTGGCACATAGACACAGACAACCATTCACACTCACATTCACACCTACGGTCAATTTAGAGTCACCAGTTAACCTAACCTGCATGTCTTTGGACTGTGGGGGAAACCGGAGCACCCGGAGGAAACCCACGCGGACACGGGGAAAACATGCAAACTCCGCACAGAAAGGCCGTCGCCGGCCACGGGGCTCGAACCCGGACCTTCTTGCTGTGAGGCGACAACGCTAACCACTACACCACCGTGCCGCCAATCTTGTATTAATATAAATTTATAAAGTGTGAGGCTCTATAGCGATTGAAGATCATTATCCCCTTTGGACACAAGGAAAAATGCTATGGAACTTCATGTGTACAAATGTACACATTATGTCCGAAGGACTTATAATGGCCAGTTTAATCCTGCATCTAATCCTGTGGATTTAAACACTATGGTGTTATTTTTGTGCCTCATTCCAGAGCGTGGAAAGAGTGGGACTTCGAGTCACTCATACTACTGAATACTGACAAAACACTTTGTCAAACAAAACCCAAAAAAATAAACTCCATTTGCTGATCACAGCAAGTGCCCTGATGTGCCCCGCCGTGCACGTTTAAATAAAAATAAAACATTATAGCAACAATTTATCCATTGTAAAAGTTATGATATTGCTAAAAATAGGCTTCAGTGGCCTCAGCCATTTGCTTTGAGTCAGAATTCGCTTGGTTTATAATTAATCATGTGAGTCCCCCCTCCCCCCCGTAGATTTCTTTCTGAACAACATTTTGTCCATGTTATTTTATGTTTACTGTTCTTACAGTGAAACACTGAGCTCGCATTCCGCTCTCATTCTGTGTGTAAAAGCAGTAAATTCTGGTGTTTCATGCGATAGCACCTAATAGAGAAGACGTGCATCTTATGTGCAAGTATAAATGCTTCACCCTGAGTGAGCGTCGACGCCGTACCTACGGCGTAAATTTGACGCAAAAATATAAATCGGCCTTTACACGTCAATGAGACATGAGGTAATTGGATATTCCAATGATGAATGATGCTCCTCCCCCAATGCTCTGTCTCGTGGACTCGTCCTCCAGCAGTAGTCAGGCAGTGTGCATTCATGTGTTTTAGAGGAGTGGCTTTGGAGGGAGGCCTGAAGGAAGGAGGTATGATTTTTTCGGTTGGATACTTTCAAAATCTTGCTTACTCTTACTGGTTTCTCCAAAATGACCTACCCTAGCTTTAAGGTAAAGTAAAGTAAGGCCATGGATATTCTAAGCAATTACAGTGCATTATGGGATTGAGCATATTGAATGTGCTATTGGACATAAATACGAAAAACTACACAGATACAATATATATTTACCAGCTGGGAGGTCCGTATCATGAAATACCGTGACCGAGGTCTTGAAAGTACTGAGCAAGGCCCTCTGGGCCGAGGTCAGTATTCAAGGCCGAGGTCACGGTATTTCACCATACGGACCGACCTTAAGCTAGTAAATAATATATTTATTTTTTCTTTACCAAATTCTAACAGAAAACGAGAGCGCCCGAAAGGGAAAACCGAGCCGAGGCGAGCCGGCACTTTGAATCCTCATTCACGGCTGTAATGCAAATGGCTTCCTCCTCGGTATACAAGTGCACTTCCATAGCAGGAAAAAAACTACATTTTGCCGCCTATGTAGTCCCCTATTTATACAAATAGGAGTCATTCAGGATTCAGCCATGTTTTTGCTCGGCGTTAACACGTTCGAGGTTTTTAGCTTTCTCCTGAAATGTTTTATTTTATTTTGTCTTCCTCAGGGTAGTAAAACTCGCTTTCGCTGTGAACACTGTCGTTATCGCTATCCATGCTGTAAAATTAATGCTATTCTCCTGAGAAATGCTGGCAAAAATTTATAAGATTTTTGATAATCTTATAAATAAATCTGGGCGGCACGGTGGTGTAGTGGTTAGCGCTGTCGCCTCACAGCAAGAAGGTCCTGGGTTCGAGCCCCGGGGCCGGCGAGGGCCTTTCTGTGTGGAGTTTGCATGTTCTCCCCGTGTCCGCGTGGGTTTCCTCCGGGTGCTCCGGTTTCCCCCACAGTCCAAAGACATGCAGGTTAGGTTAACCGGTGACTCTAAATTGACCGTAGGTGTGAATGTGAGTGTGAATGGTTGTCTGTGTCTATGTGTCAGCCCTGTGATGACCTGGCGACTTGTCCAGGGTGTACCCCGCCTTTCGCCCGTAGTCAGCTGGGATAGGCTCCAGCTTGCCTGCGACCCTGTAGAAGGATAAAGCGGCTAGAGATAATGAGATGAGATGAGATAAATAAATCTTATAAAAAATAAAAGATAAATGTTGACAAAAAAATGCTACTATGTTTGTTGTTGTTGTGAACGAGCGAGTCGCCAGAGGTCCATAACCGGGGTCTGTAACTGGGGTCCGTACCGTAGGATACGGACCCACTCGCCAGCCAATCAGAGCGCAGTATTTGGACCACGAAAAAAAAATATTTAGTGAATAGCACATGGAATTGCACAGATGGCCTCGAAAGAATGACATAAGATAAATTAGATTGTCTTCAAATAGCCCTTTCCCCAATTTATAATTACAAAACCACCTTCTTCGTTCGATAGCTGGCAAGGGCCATAAGGGCACCACTGATGACATTTTAACATTCCATCATTAGTGTGTCTAGGGTTAGTTAAACTTGGTGGAGCCCATCCCTCTCCAAGCCTGATCAATGGACAATTTAGAGTAGCCAGTTAACCTAACTGCATGTCTT
The DNA here is from genome assembly GCF_027579695.1 of Neoarius graeffei. NCBI lineage: Eukaryota > Metazoa > Chordata > Actinopteri > Siluriformes > Ariidae > Neoarius > Neoarius graeffei. Next base: position 62,883,434 of record NC_083578.1, on the reverse strand, counting down.
TGGACTGTGGGGGGAACTGGAGCACCCGGAAGAAACCCACGCAGACAGCATGCAAACTCCACACAGAAAGGCCCCCGCCGGCCACTGGGCTCGAACCCAGGACCTTCTTGCTGTGAGGTGACAGTGCTAACCACTACACCACCATGCCACCTGATTGCAAAATAAAAGTGCTAATTATAAACTTGACAGTTTAAGTGATTAAACTATAAGCATGTAACCAGAAGAAGAACTACTTTATTCATCACATGCTTGTGAAATTTCTCTCTGCATTTAACCCATCTGAAGCAGTGAACACACACGTGAGCAATGCACACACACACATATCCAGAGCAGTGGGCAGCCATGCTAACAGCACCTGGGGAGCAGCTGGGAGTTAGGTGCCTTGCTTAAGGGCACCTCAGCCCCAAATCCCTTCCCACGCCATGTGGCGCATAGGGCGGCGCCGATCTCTGTTTCTGGCCTCTCGCCTATTACATAGCTAGGGTCTCTGGTAACCGCGAGAGTTTGACTCCCCACTTGCATCTGTATTGCCTTGCTAGACGGCAGTAGGTACTATTTGGGCGGTGTGGTGGTGTAGTGGTTAGCACGGTTGCCTCACAGCAAGAAGGTTCTGCGTTAGAGCCCAGCGGCCAGCGAGGGCTTTTCTGTGTGGAGTTTGCATGTTCTCACCGTGTCTGCGTGGGTTTCCTCCGGGTGCTCCGTTTTCCCCCCAGAGTCCAAAGACATGCAGTTCGGTTGACGTGGGGCAGCCTTGGGCTGAAGCGCCCTTGAGCAAGGTACTTAACCCCTGACTGCTCCCCAGGTGCTCTAGTGTGGCTGCCCACTGCTCTGGGTGTGTGTGTGTGTGTGTGTGTGTTCACTGCTTCAGATGGGTTAAATGCAGGGGATGAATTTCACTATGCTTGAAGTGTACATGTGACAAATAAAGGTTTCTTCTTTTATGATGGTCTTTGGTATGACCCGACTGTGAATAGAACTCACGATCGTGACACGCTAACCACTAGGCCAACTCGCAGTACCTCAGCCCAAAGCCGCCCCATATTAACTTAACCGCATGTTTTTGAACAGACACGAGGAGAACATACAAACTCCACACTAGAGGTCTGCGCGGGACAGAATTTTCATTCCCGCTCCCGCCCACGCCTGCCATATTTTGTCCCGCTCCCGCCTGCAAATCCCGCATGATGCAGACGTTCGCGTTATTTCTCACTTAAGTTCTTGTCATTGGCTTGGGGAATTAAACCTGCTGAGCTTAGCTGAGCTCTCCACTGACCGATCCTTCACCTAGCGCACGTAGCGAGGGTGTGCGTTGCCAGGCGGCATACGCAGCTGAAGCTTTACAGAGATACCCATTGTGAGCTTCACTAGAGGAGCTCTGCTCTTCTGTCATGATCGGAGATCTCAAACACAGAAGAGCGGAAAGGAATCGGAAACGTATGCGAGATTAGACCACATCCACAAATTTAGGCATCTTAAAATCTCATCTCATCTCATTATCTCTAGCCGTTTTATCCTTCTACAGGGTCGCAGGCGAGCTGGAGCCTATCCCATCTGACTACGGACGAAAGGCGGGGTACACCCTGGACAAGTCGCCAGGTCATCACAGGGCTGACACATAGACACAGACAACCATTCACACTCACATTCACACCTACGGTCAATTTAGAGTCACCAGTTAACCTAACCTGCATGTCTTTGGACTGTGGGGGAAACCGGAGCACCCGGAGGAAACCCACGCGGACAACATGCAAACTCCGCACAGAAAGGCCCTCGCCGGCCCCGGGGCTCAAACCCGGACCTTCTTGCTGTGAGGCGACAGTGCTAACCACTACACCACCATGCCGCCAAATAAAATCTCATCTCATTATCTCTAGCCGCTTTATCCTGTTCTACAGGGCCGCAGGCAAGCTGGAGCCTATCCCAGCTGACTACGGGCGAAAGGCGGGGTACACCCTGGACAAGTCGCCAGGTCATCACAGGGCTGACACATAGACACAGACAACCATTCACACTCACATTCACACCTACAGTCAATTTAGAGTCACCAGTTAACCTAACCTGCATGTCTTTGGACTGTGGGGGAAACCGGAGCACCCGGAGGAAACCCACGCGGACAACATGCAAACTCCGCACAGAAAGGCCCTCGCCGGCCCCGGGGCTCGAACCTGGACCTTCTTGCTGTGAGGCGACAGCGCTAACCACTACACCACCGTGCCGCCGCCAAATAAAATATCCAGCACAAATTATATATGATAGACATAAATTAATAATTTATAAATTTTATTTTAAACACATTTTTAGTTAGCGGGACCGCAGCTTATCACCTCTCCCGCCCGCTCCCGCATTGTGCACTCCCCCTCCCGCCTGCAATGAGCTTTCAAAATTTGTCCCGCGCCGCACTGCTTTGCATCGGGTCCCGCGGGACTCCACTCCACACAGAAAGGCCCCCGCCAGCCACTGGGCTCGAACCCAGAACCTTCTTGCTGTGAGGCGACTGTGCTAACCACTTACACCACCCAGTCTGAGCGATCCAGATTTTTTTTTTTTTGGCGGGGGGGGGTTATTCCTAAAACTTTTATTGGTGCTCGCTGTCATGGCGCATGAGTCAGACTCTTATTTTGGAGACTCGCTCCTGAAGCAGCGATTCGGAAGAAGGAAATAATGATTAGTGTCTCCAAGTAGACTGCAGCCAGGCTGAGGTCGAGCAGAAGGTAAAAGTTGTTCAGATAGTAGATAAGAAGTGGATGATGAAGTAAATGACACGCTGGTACTGTAGTTGTGTGGAGCAGCGGCTGTGATGAGGTGTGGAGTGGAGTGGAGTGGCCCGGCCCGGGTTTAGTTCGCTGCTCAACTCCGACAGCGATTTTAGCTCGAGCTGGATGATGATGATGATGATGTCATGTTCTCTAGAGAAAGAGACACTTTCACGGGCTTTAAGACACCACGAGCGAGTTACAAATACTTCACCAGTGATGTCTCAGTTTCCAGGAGAAGTCGATATAATAACCGGTGTTTTTGTTGGAACCTAGCTCGATATATAAAGTTAGCCGTGTTGCTAATTAGCTGTGTGTATTGTACTTGAAGTTTTTTTTTTTTTACCGCTTCCTTCGCCTCAGGGAGAATCCGTAAGGCTGTATCCTAAATACCTTTGTATTTGACCTGTAGTCCACTAGGTCCTGGTGTCGGTCTCCACCCAGGTTAGAGTGCTTGTTAGGCAGTGAAGGTGGATTTGGGATGGTTAAAGAGCTGACGTTGATAATGAAAGTGACTGTACAATAGCCGGAGACTGTACTGGTGATTAGTATCCGTGTTTAGCGTTTGCTAAGAAAACACTGACGCCATATTAAACCATGTTATGTCGAAAAGGTTTTATTATGAATTGTTCATTATGTATGTATGTATGTAATGAGGAAAACCAGAAACAAATGGTGAAAAATAGTTTCTGGTGAATTAATTGGAGTTTTAAACTCACTGATCTCCAGAATTCAGGGATGATGATGATGATGATGATGATCTCTGGGTTTGATGCATGATTACAGGCTCAAAATTTTGTCTACATTACCGAGTCAGAAAAAAACATTAGTTTTCCAGCATGAAATTAAAGGTTAGAGAGAAATGTGTGTATGTTAGGAAAGAGAGCACTTTTCAGACAAAAAACATAATGAAGGTTGCTGGGTTTTGCTGCAAAAATAAGATGCAAGTGTAAGGGATCAGGACATTTTTGGCCCTTTTCCACTACCCTTTTTCAGCTCACTTCAGCCCGACACGGCTCGCGTTTCGACGACCTCAGAGCAGCACGACTCAGCTCGCTTCAGCCCTGCTTAGCACCCTAAACTCGCACGGTTTTGGAGTGGGGCTGAAGCGAGCCAAACCGAGCTGAGTGAGGCTGGGGGCGTGAGCAGACACTCCCCTGTGCACTGATTGGTGAGGAGGAGTGTCCTCACATACCCACACACGCCCCGCGAGCACGCTGGGATCTGTAAACACCGTAAACCCGGAAGAATAATAATTACGAATTACGAGAATTTCTGAAGCCTTATGCGCCTCGCCTCATCTATACGCTCTTGCCAGTATCTGTTGGCGTTGTCGGTGACAACAAGCCACAGCACCAAGACCAGCAACACTAACGACTCCATGTTTATTGTTTACTATCCTGGGCGTGAGACTACCGCTTAAAAGGTCACTGATGTCACTGTTTGCGACATCACGTGATGTCCACCCACTTTCGCTAACTCCACCCAATGTGTCCACCCACTTCCAGCCAGCACGGTTCAGCGCGGTTGTAGTCGAAATGCAACTCCAACAGCCCCACTCAGCTCGACTCAGCCCAACTCAACCGTGTTGGTAGTGGAAAAGCGGCATTAGTCCAGTAGTCGGGGCGGCGCTTCTCGTCCCGTAGTTGGGACATATCGTCCAAAGCCTTTTTCAGACACACTATCAATTATTTTACAGTAAATCACAATTTATATACCTAATAACCTATATTTTTTTCGCGGTCCAGTTTCCATCAAATTGTGCGCTCTGATTGTCTCACGAGCAGTCCGGAATCCTACAGTCCGGGCCCCGGTTACAGACCTTTGGCGACTTGCTCGTTCACAACAACAACAAACATTGTAGCAATTTTTTGTCAACATTTATTTTCGCATTTCTCAGTATGATAGCATTAACTTTACAGCATGGATAGCGATAACGACAGTGTTCACAGCGAAAGCGAGTTTTACTACCCTGATGAATATGAAATAAAAGAAAACATTTCAGGAGAAAGCTGAAAACAAGCTTGTAACAGGTTTGTTCTAAATATGGTTTTCCCTTTTGGGTGCTGTCATTTTCTGCTAGAATTTGATAAAGAAAAAAATAAATATATTATTTACCAGTTTAAGGTTGGTCCGTATCGTGAAATACCGTGACCTCGGCCTTGAATACTGACCTCGGCTCAGAGGGCCTCGCTCAGTACTTTCAAGACCCCAGTCACGGTATTTCACGATACAGACCAACCTTAAACTGGTAAATAATATATATGTGTACCTCCCACTGTCAGAGAGCAGTAGGAGATGGATGCAAGTGCAGAATTAATGTTTATTAATAATTGTGAAAACACACAGGCAAACAATCCAAAATGGCAGGCAACCTCATAAACGTAAAACTAGCAAAAGGTCGGGCGAGGCACAAACAGGCTAAATCAGACAAAGACAGAAACTAAGAACCGGAAACAGGATCAGAAAACCAGAGAATCTACACGGGAGAATCCCTCTTCTTTTTTTTCTTTTTTTTTGAACAAACAAATACCTGAAATATAAAATAATTGTTCATGCATATGAAAAAGGCTTTGGATGAAACGTCTTCACTATGAAACAAAAAGGCATTGGACGAAATGACCTGTATCCAAGTGGAACAGTCAAAACCTTCAGAAAAACCGTGGCAGGTTCTGCAAACTTACTGCACGAATTGTACCTGAGGCGACAATTTTTTTTTAAGCTGAATGTGCTTTACAAAACTGGTGAAAGTAAATAATGTATTTGCTCTTTGCCAATCTACAGCATGTGTTTGTGAAGGTGTCGAAGGTACAAGCAGTTCACTAAACACGTTTCATTGATAAAACCTTATTGGTTAATGAGGCAGAGATTAATGATTAAAATGGTGGAGCAGTTTGACCATATCATATATAATATATTGGGAATGAGCATAATGTTTACTGCCTGCGTTTTACTGATATGGAAAGACGTGATCATGGATTTGCAATCAGCTCGGATTATAGAAACGTGTAATAATTGTCTGGTCTTCTAATATATTGCAGTATTGATTTGATTTGATTTAACAGTTTCTCACTGAAGGTGAAGTGAATATCGGTGAATAATAACCGAGATGAAGTCGAGGTTATTATTCCTTGATATTCACGGAGCCTGAGGTGGATAATTGTAGTATAAATACACAGGTGATTAATTTCAAACTTCAAAAACGCCATGCGAACGTAATAACGGTGCAGCACAGACTTGTCACTTATCTACGCCGAGTCGCATAAAATACTTGTGTTTTGAAATTGATAAAATAAATCACGATTCCACCTTGCCTTTTAATAGTTTTAGATCAAACTTCATAGCATCTTTAGTGCTTGTAGGAACAGCATTGTCTTTCGTAATTTCTAATTCTTCCTCACTTACGGTGACGAAGCGATCGGCTGCCGTTTTGCCGAGTCGCTCGAGGTCGTCATCTTCTTCTTGGGTCACCACCTCAGTCTGCTACACTCTCCTGCTCCATTACTCCGCACATGCCCTTCCTCTGTGGGTCAGAGCTTCCAGATCTTCCTTGGTGCAAGGTTCAGGCAGGAGGGGGCAGACAAGAAGGTGTCTCATGGTCTGCTCTTGCCCGCAATTGCATGCCATTTGTCCATCTGAACTGAGACCCCACTTTTCCATGAGGGTCTTGCATCTTCCTGTGCCTGTTCTAAGGCGGTTGAGACATGACCAAATTGGCCATGCTTCCCCGGCTCATGCTTCGCCACGGCTCTTCTGATGTGTGGGGGAGCGATACTGCACAGCAGGTATAGGTCGTCAACTCTAGTGGAGCGTAGACAGCTGGAGACGGCTCTACAAGCTGAGTTCAAGGCTGTATCCAGCTTTGTGGTGTGCGGTGATCTGCACCACATGGGGGCTGCATACTCTGCAGTAGGGAAGCACAGTCCAAGAGCTGTGGCTCGCACAGTACTGGCATCTGCGCCCCAGTCAGTGTTTGCAAGCTTCTTAAGGATGTTATTCCTGGCATCCACTTTCATTTTGGTGTTCAGGATGTGGTTCTTGTATGAGAGGGTCCTGTCTAGGGTGACGCCAAGGTAGACTGGCTTATTGGTGCTAGTCAGCCACTTGCCCTGCCAGCATACCCTCAGTTGGCGGTCTGCATCCCTATTTTTCAGGTGGAAGACGCTCACTTGTGTTTTGTCAGGGTTGGCTCGCAAGTGGTTTGCAGTGTAGTATGGGGTGAGGACTATGAGGGCATCACTGAGAGTGTTCTTTACTTCTTTGAAGGTCCTTCCCTGTGCACTAATGCTGAGGTCATCAGCAAACAGGAATCTCCTAGTGTCGGGATGTACTGGTTGGTCATTGGTGTAGATGTTGAAGAGCAAGGGAGCGAGGACACTGCCTTGAGGGAGGCCGTTTTTCTGCCTTCGCCATCTGCTACAGTCGCCATTGAGGTCTACAAAGAACCGTCTGTTTGATAGTAGGTTCTGGATCAGTTCAGTTAGCCTTACATCCTTCGTTATCTCAAAGAGCTTTTTGGTGAGGATCCTGTGGTTCACGGTGTCCTGTGCTGCGGAGAGGTCCACAAAGACAGCTCCAGTGATCAGGCCTTTCTCATAGCCGTCCTCGATGTACTGTGTGAGGTTCAGGAGTTGGCCGGTACAAGACTTTCCAGGTCTGAAGCCAGCCTGCTCAGGAATGAGGAGCTCATCTACAAATGGTGCAATGCGGTTGAGTAGTAGTCTTTCAAAGAGTTTGTATGTATGGCATAGCAGAGAGATTGGCCTGTAGTTCTTGGGTATGGATGGACCTTTGCCAGGTTTCAATAAGGCGATCACTCTAGATTTCCTCCAAATCTTGGGGATCCTGTTGGTGCTCAGGCTTCGGTTGAACATGTCAAACAGCCACTGAAGTACAAGAGGCCCAAAGTGTTTGATCTGCTCGCATAGAATGTCGTCAAGTCCAGCTGCCTTGTTGTTTTTCATGTCCTTGATGGCATTGCGTAGATCATCCATGCTGAAGGGCCTTGTGAAAAGTGAGGTTCCTTCAGAGTTCATAACATCATCTTTGGGGAGCTTGGCTCTTCGGGGATGATTGTTGGGGTTTCCTTGGCTGTTCACAAGAAGTTGGTGAGCAACTTGATTTGCAGTGACTTGTGGCACTGGTTGGGCTTTAGTGTAGTCATTTCCAAGGATCCGAATTGTTTTCCATGCCTTCCGGCTGCTATGGGTTAGATCGGTCGATTCAACGAACTCCCGCCATCGCCTCTGTCAACTTTCCATGACCATGCTTGTGAGTAAGTCTCCACACTCAAGTGTTTCTACACTGAATGGGTCAGACTCAAAGCGATTAACGTATTCGTCATACAGTGCCTTCGTTCAGGCCTGGGATGTACTTTGTCCGGCAGCCTCGGGGGATGTTTTGCCGTGAGGATTTCTTTATCATTTTGACAAAGGTGTCATAGTGTATAGGCAGGGCAGGTAGATCCTGGATGTCCAGGTCGTCGGCGAACTTTTCCCAGTTAGCCTTCTTCAGGTTAAACCGCCGTTGGAAGGGGACTGTTCGTGGTATGATGACTGCATTTATTCTGAGTGCAATTGGATGGTGTTGGGAGTGTGGGATTGGGTACAGCACTACCTTCTCACATTGACTAGCAGTGGTGTTGGAGGCGAACATCAGGTCAGGGTTGTATCCACGTCTCCACCTAGAGCTGTTAAAGGAGGCTGGAAGTTTTGGGTTATGTATGAGAGACATCTGGTTTACATCATCCCAGTTTTCAACGAGGTTGCCGTCTTCATTGATTTGCCGATGGCCCCAGGTGGTGCTATGGCTGTTAAAGTCTCCAGTTGCTATATTGAGGTGGCCATCGGTGACTTCCCTTGGGAGGTTGAATGTCTGTGCTGGTGGTTTATAGACCGAGCTTACACTGATTCCCATGAGATCAATGGACAGGACTTCAATGTTGTTCCTGTCAGACAGAGAGAACTTATCAATATTCAGCCCGTGACGTACAAGGATGGTGCTTCCATACTGGTCATGTGGTCTCTCCACTATAAGGGTCATACCATTGATGCATGGGCGAGATCTTGTGGGCCCACGGTGTGTCTCCTGGAGACACAGGTTATCACAATTGTTTATTACACACAGTTCGGCCAGGAGATCTTGCTTGGCTCCAGTAAGGCCTTCCGTGTTGAATGAGATGATGCTCAGTGCCGGTCCTGACAAGGACTCGTCTGGATGACGCTGAGCCTTGTCAACCGGTCGGCCGCTCGTCGCCATGATGGTCGAGGCGAAGTTGTAGCGGTTGTAGCTTTAACAGCAGCAGTGGTGTGGTAGAAGGATTCACAGGTAACGTAGTTGCCTGACAGGGACCGCGACGAGAACGTTCCTTCTGTGGTCCCCCGCTCGAGGTGATTATCGAGAAATAGTCCAGATTTTTCAACCAATCAGCACGCATGATTTCCAATAATCACCTCTGTATTTATACTAAATCCTCATATTACCAGTCCTGATTGACGTCCCTAAAGGTCACAATTGATTGATTGATTGCTTTATTCCGAACAGTAAAGAAGATATAAACACCAAAAAATGCAATAATCACAATATCGTCATAAACAAACAGAATAGCGTAGCCACAAGGCAGTAACATAATAATGTTGGGAAAGGATTAGGAAGAAGTAAATAAATCAAATCCTAACCCTCTATACCACCGCTAATCAAATGTCACTTTCTGCCATAATAAACTATATATACAAAAGAAAACAAAAAAGAAAACATAGCAACATACCAAGACATACCAACATGGTATAATATCGACCAAATCATGTATACAGACACTTATGCATATATACACACATACAATACATATGTACAGTTCATACATATACACATACCTATAACTATACATGATCCCTACATTTACATGCACAAATTATTCCTAGTTTTTCCCCCAAAAACAAAAAGCCCAACATTCTTACTAAGCTGTTTACATGGCTAATCAAAATGAATGTTCAACTAATATTCCTGTTTACATGCAGCCGTGCATACTCAGATTAATATGAAAGACCCCCATGTTGGTTTGTGCACAGCGCACAGAGCTGGCCGTAAACAGGCAAGGGGCCGTGTGTTACAAACTGCCGTAAAAACCCCAACTGAGACAATGCAGTGTCCAAAGAGTGCTCCTAAAACCCGATTGATATCGGCGTATCCCATATCAGAAAATGCTCAATTTGGAATAAGGTCAAATTCAGAATATCCAGCTGGAATCTGCTGTTTAAATGACCTGTATTGAATATAGTATATTAGTGTGCATGTGAACATCAAAGTCCTTCCCACGCCATGTGGCGCATAGGGCGGCGCTGATCTCCGTTTCCGTAGCCCTCGGCCTCTCGCTTATTACATAGCTAGCGTTACAGTGGGGGCGGGTCCTCTGGTAACCGCGAGACTTTGTCTTCTCCACTCACATCTGTATTGCAGCGTGCCTTACCAGACAGCAGTAGGTACCATTTTTATGACGGTCTTTGGTATGACCCGACCGTGAATAGAACTCGCGATCTCCCAATCGAGAGGCGGACACACTCACCACTAGGCCTCACAGTGTCCATGTAAACATACGGAGTGTTATTGTTTTTCCATTTTGATTGATTGAGTTTATTTGCAACAAAAAGATAGACAAACTAAAAATCTACAAGTGCATAATGCATAAAAACAACAAAAATACAAATGAAAATTAATGTCATTGATATTTTAAAATATAGCTGCAGGATAAAAACGCAATAAAGAGAAAACAGTCTCTTATTTCCATTGCAGTCCTATATATTGTTATAGTCACTAGATGTGATTTGTTGACGACAGAATTAAAAATATTTAAAATCACAATCATCAAAATATTATAATAATTGAGTAAACTGAGTATAATGAATATATAAAAGTTGCAAAAATTATAAGATGACATAACTCTATTATTTAAAAATTAAAAATAAATTTAAGGTTTGTCAAACAGTAGAAAAAATATGAACAAACAGGAAAGTAGAGGTCTGCGCGGGTTGGATTTTTCAGTCCCACCCGCGCCCGCATTGTGCAGTCCCACTCCCGCCCGCGTCCGCAAAGAATTATGATTTTTCAGTCCCGCTCCCGCCCACGCCCACCAAAAATTATGATTTTCAGTCCCGCTCCCGCCCGCGCCTGCCATATTTTGTCCCGCTCCCGCCCGCAAATCCCGCATGATGCAAACGTTCGCGTTATTTCTCAGGAAAGTTCTTGTCTTGACACAGCGTGATGGTGCCCCGCCCCCTACTTTGAGTGGATTTGAGCATAAATATCTACAGCTCACGTTCACGTTTGTTATTGTTTACCTTGTTTCTGAATTCAGCATGTAGTGTCTCTAATAATAATAATTAGTGCTGTCAAGCGATTGAAATATTTAATCACGAATCACACATTTTTGTCACATGAGAAACCATTGTAATTCTCTGATCAGCATAAAAAAGTGAATGGGCTTGCTTTGTACCATGAGTGAAGTGATTTACTGCTTGAGTTAGTCTACAACTCTAATCAGAGTGACCGGTTACACAGTGACGGTAGGCTTGACTCAGTGCTATCCCAGAAATCCTTCCTGTAATAAGCAAATTTGGCCGCCTCTGATTGGACAGCCAAATTTGCATATTACAGGAAGGATTTCTGGGATAGCATTGAGTCAAGCCTACCGTCACTGTGTAACCTGTTTAAAACACGTTTTTAGTTAGCGGGACTGCAGCTTATCACCGCTCCCGCCCGCGCCTGCATATGTGCGCTCCCGCCCGCGCCTGCATATGTGCACTTCCGGTCCCGCCCGCGCCCGCAATGAGCTTTCAAAATTTGTCCCGCGCCGCACTGCTTTGCGGCGGGTCCCGCGAGTCCCGCGGGACTCCCGTGGGAGTGCAGGGCTCTACAGGAAAGTCAGAAATAAAACATATTAAGAACATAAGCATATAAACTGAATATAATTACTACTAAAAAGTAAAAAAAAAAAAAGTGCATAAAAAACATAAGCAAGTTAGCATAAGATTGCGCAACACAGATTAGAATATAATATCACGTGTAGCATTGTTAAGTATAAATTAAATACAATGGACTAAAAGAGATCACATATAAACATATTTTACTCTGTTGGTTCATTTTTGTGGCTACTGCCTCATCGAAGCGAGTGTAACAGTAGCGCACTGCGCATACGCATTACAATCACCAGAACATCAAATCGCGATCTCGCGATACGTCATCACGTTTTCAAAGGTACACAAGAACGAGTGGTGAAGCCACCATGTCTTCGTGTTGTAAGAATGAGTGTAACGATAGCGAAACTTCGTAACCAATCCGCACTTATCCTGATTAAGTTCGATTGCCCATTCTACTTCTTGATAAACTTCGGAACCAATCGGAACCAGAAACGAAATAAGAGAAACCTCGTTATAACTTCGTAGAATCGGCAGATTAAAAGATAAACGAAATTCACCTCATAGTTCGCCAAGGCTACTGATTCGATATCAAGTCGGTGGTGTTTATTTTAAGAAAATTTACCTTTTGATTATTGCAGCTTTTGTTTGGTCCTTCTGAAAGGTCAACTGAAAGGTTTTGTACAGGGTTGTGGGTTTTTTTTTTTGGCAGATATATTAAGAAGCCGATATCAAACAACTTCTGCTATTCGCTTTCATTTTTAAATTTTATTTTAGCGTCTTTACACTACACTTGTGAAACAAAATGTGCTCGTTAGTACTAAATAATGCTTCGAAGACGATTCATGAACAAGTTCTTGCTTTCTTACTATTTTGAAAATAGGTCTAGCTCACAGCACTGTATTTTAAATAAAGTCGGTAAACAAAATACTACAAGCCCTGATGCTTGGTGATGCTTGCGAGAGATGAGGCGAGTGTCATTGATAACATGTATTTATTGCATGGACATGGGATCAGAAAACAGTTTTATTTATAAGCAGTAGCCACATATACCCATAGGGTACCTATTTTTTTTTTTTTTTGTAGTGCTATTATGTTGTAGTTTATGTTTAATGCAAATTCTGCACTGTTTGTTTACATGAATGCGCTTTAGCTCCTCGACTGTTCTTTTTGTCCCAGAAATCCCAAACTTCGTTCTAGTTTCATCACTTTTAGGAGCATGTATCAGTTAACAGGCCGGTTAATGATTTATGTAGAGTTTTGCAAAAAGCCTTGTTGGTGTTTGATACTATGGAATAGCAGAGAGACTTTGCAGTTACTGAAGTCTGAGTGGTTTAATAAGTGATCCGGCATTTAAAGTAACCCGAGTAACACTGGATCGTGTCGCCAAATACAGCTGTGATGGCGGGAGATATTTGAGATGACTTAGTAAATTATTTCAACTTTCAGAAAACCGTAAGATGATGTTCAAGGAGTCATTAGAGCTGCAAGAGAGTCGGTAAAATAATAACAGATCTTTTGCTCAGTTTGAAGGTTTTGTATAGTCATACAGCTACTTCAGGAACAGAACAGTGTTTATTGATTTTAAATCAACAGCTATCAGCATATTATAAACTGATTTTTTTTCTTTGAATGTGTAAAGTATTACGTGCTTACAGTGGTGCTTGAAAGTTTGTGAACCCTTTAGAATTGTCTATATTTCTGCATAAATATGACCTAAAACATCATCAGATTTTCACACAAGTCCTAAAAGTAGATAAAGAGAACCCAGTGAAACAAATGAGACAAAAATATTATACTTGGTCATTTATTTATTGAGGAAAATGATCCAATATTATATATCTGTGAGTGGCAAAAGTATGTGAACCTTTGCTTTCAGTATCTGGTGTGACCCCCTTGTGCAGCAACAACTGCAACTAAACATTTCCGGTAACTGTTGATCAGTCCTGCACACCGGCTTGGAGGAATTTTAGCCCGTTCCTCCGTACAGAACAGCTTCAACTCTGGGATGTTGGTGGGTTTCCTCACATAAACTGCTCGCTTCAGGTCCTTCAACAACATTTCGATTGGATTAAGGTCAGGACTTTGACTTGGCCATTCCAAAACATTAACTTTATTCTTCTTTAACCATTCTTTGGTAGAACGACTTGTGTGCTTAGGGTCGTTGTCTTGCTGCATGACCCACCTTCTCTTGAGATTCAGTTCATGGACAGATGTCCTGACATTTTCCTTTAGAATTCGCTGGTATAATTCAGAATTCATTGTTCCATCAATGATGGCAAGCCATCCTGGCCCAGATGCAGCAAAACAGGCCCAAACCATGATGATACCACCACCATGTTTCACAGATGCGATAAGATTCTTATGCTGGAAATGCAGTTTTCCTTTCTTCAAACATAACGCTTCTCATTTAAACCAAAAAGTTCTATTTTGATCTCATCTGTCCACAAAACATTTTTCCAATAGCCTTCTGGCTTGTCCACGTGATCTTTAGCAAACTGCAGACGAGCAGCAATAATGTTTTTGGAGAGCAGTGGCTTTCTCCTTGCAACCCTGCCATGCACACCATTGTTGTTCAGTGTTCTCCTGATGGTGGACTCATGAACATTAACATTAGCCAATGTGAGAGAGGCCTTCAGTTGCTTAGAAATTACCCTGGGGTCCTTTGTGACCTCACCGACTATTACACACCTTGCTCTTGGAGTGATCATTGTTGGTCGACCACTCCTGGGGAGGGTAACAATGGTCTTGAATTTCCTCCATTTGTACACAATCTGTCTGACTGTGGATTGGTGGAGTCCAAACTCTTTAGAGATGGTTTTGTAACCTTTTCCAGCCTGATGAGCATCAACAACGCTTTTTCTGAGGCCCTCAGAAATCTCCTTTGTTTGTGCCATGATACACTTCCACAAACATGTGTTGTGAAGATCAGACTTTGATAGATCCCTGTTCTTTAAATAAAACAGGGTGCCCACTCACACCTGATTGTCATCCCATTGATTGAAAACACCTGACTCTCTAATTTTACCTTCAAATTAACTGCTAATCCTAGAGGTTCACATACTTTTGCCACTCACAGATATGTAATATTGGATCATGTTCCTCAATAAATAAATGACCAAGTATAATATTTTTGTCTCATTTGTTTAACTGGGTTATCTTTATCTACTTTTAGGACTTGTGTGAAAATCTGATGATGTTTTAGGTCATATTTATGCAGAAATATAGAAAATTCTAAAGGGTTCACAAACTTTCAAGCACCACTGTATTTACCTTTATGTCCCATTAGTTTTGCAGTTGTTTGCGAATTAATAAGTGTGTAACGAGTCATGATCCGATTCATGATCTTGGTTTCACAATTTGATTTTTCCCACGATATTAAAAAAGAAACTAAATGAGGAATATTTTAGCAAAAAGAAAACTTTTTTTTTCCTGTTCATCAGTTTAAATATTCATTTTGTTCTAGAAAAAAAAACTTTTCATTTTATTAAAAACCAACAATAATTATTTACCCATATTTGTAAAGCTTGGCGTAAAATGTAATAGCTGGTTAACAAAAATATTCTTTTTATTAAAAATGAAAAAGTTAATAACACAGGCAGTTTCTTATGCTTTATCTATTTGAATAGTTATAAATTTGTATTACGATTTACGCACATTATATTGTTGCATGCCGAGTCATGAATTGTGTCATGAAAAGTCATGTTCTCGATTTAAATACAGTAAATTGTGCAGCGCTTGAAGTTTTGGTGAGTTTTCAGTAGTTGTTGTTTCCTTAAGAAGCCCCAGATTTGCGTCGTGGCTCAGGTGGCTAAGGCGCCATACCATAAATCCGGGGACCCGGGTTCGATTCCGACCCGAGGTCATTTCCTGATCCCTCCCTGTCTCTCTCTCCCACTCATTTCCTGTCCTGTCTCTACACTGTCCTATCCAATAAAGGTGAAAAAAAGCCCAAAAAATATCTTTAAAAAAAAAAAAGAAGCCCCAGATTTAAATGACTTTCCAAAAGAGTTTTTTTTTTTTTTTAATTTTTATTTATTTTTTTATTTGTTAGACCTGATTGAACAGTGCTCATAGCTCTGTGATCTATGGTTCAGTTTCTAAACATCGAAACCTACAAACTCCACTCGTTGGCATGTGTAAACTCTTGCACAATAACCTGTCTGTCGTAACCTTTCAGGTAACCATGGCAATGACTGGTCAGACGTCCTGTTCCTCCATGAGCAACCACACCAAGGAGCGGGTCACTATGGCCAAAGTGACCCTGGAGAACTTCTACAGCAACCTGATCTCTCAGCATGAGGAGAGGGAGATGAGGTGAGATGCTCCTGTATGGCCACAAGCAGGTGTACATGAACATAACTCACTCACTGTTAAACCAGTCCAGCGGGTCTGAGTGACTCATTAACGTCTCGAGCATCTCAGAAATGCAATGGAGTTTCTTTTCTACTCTGACGGAGTCTGATACAGGTGTTGGAGGAAAGCGGTGAGTTTCATTCCCTGTTCCAGACCCCTGCGTAAGAGATTCTGACTCATCCTAGGAGTGGGGGAAATCCCGTTTTATCACCTCTTAATTAGATATTTTGGAGATGTGTAATATGCGTGGCAGTATCTGTTTGCTAAGCGTGTAATAGCAAAATATAACTGCTGCATTTTAAATACAAAATATTTAGCAACAACTAGAACCGGGCGATATGATATAAAATTGATATCATAATAAATAATGTTGCCCTGTGATGACCTGGTGACTTGTCCAGGGTGTACCCCGCCTTTCGCCCGTAGTCAGCTGGGATAGGCTTCAGCTTGCCTGCGACCCTGTAGAACAGGATAAAGCGGCTACAGATAATGAGAAGATGAATAAATAATGTCACAGTGCACTTTCCTTAGATATCATACATATGTTATTTACCAGCTGGGAGGTCCGTATCGTGAAACACCGTGACCGAGGTCTTGAAAGTACTGAGCGAGGCCCTCTGGGCCGAGGTCAGTATTTAAGGCCGAGGTCACGGTATTTCACCATATGGACCGACCTTAAACTGGTAAATAATATATTTATTTTTTTCTTTACTAAATTCTAACAGAAAACGAGAGCGCCCAAAAGGGAAAACCGAGTCGAGGCGAGCCGCCATTTTGAATCCTCATTCACGGCTATAATGCAAATGGCTTCCTCCTCGGTATACAAGTGCACTTCCGTGGCAGGAAAAAACTACATTTCGGCGCCTGTGTAGTTCCCTATTTATACAAAACTGAGTCATTCGGGATTCAGCCATGTTTTTGCTCGGCGTTAGTAACAGTTCGAGGTTTTTAGCTTTCTCCTGAAATGTTTTATTTCTTCTTCCTCAGGGTAGTAAAACTCGCTTTCGCTGTGAACGCTGTCGTTATCGCTATCCATAATGTAAAATCAATGATATTCTCCTGAGAAGTGCTGGCAAAAATTTATTAGATTTTTGATAATCTTATAAATAAATCTTATAAAAAAAATATAAATGTTGACAAAAAATGCTGCTATGTTTGTTGTTGTTGTGAACGAGCGAGTCTCCTGGGGTCCGTACCGTAGGATACGGACCCACTCGCCAGCCAATCAGAGTGCAGGATTTGATAAAGTGCACCGCGAAAAAAACAAATCCTTTTATTTATTTTTTCAATAATTACAAACTGACTAGAAGCAGCTGCTGTCATAAATTTGACCTTAAAATAATATTTTAAAATATATATTTTTAAAAATAATTTTTAAATCCAACACATTTTAGACACCAGGTGTTGGCCTAAGTGCTGTACAGTAAATCCAAACGAAATACAAATCAACTAAAATACAAAGAAAATGGAATTAAAATGAAAAATAAATAAATCAAACATTTAACAGGTAATATACAATTCTTTAGTTAAGCATTAAATAAAATGTACAAAAGATGTAAATGTATTTGATATAGTTTGTTAATAAAAATTATCATTTTTAGCAGTTTTCTAAACTGTATTCCTGGTACTGTATTGCTGGTAGTCTGTGCATATGATGGATGGATGGATGGATGGATGGATGGATGGATGGATGGATGGATAATAGTAATCAAGTATACCATGCACTGAGAGGCTCCGGTTGAAATGATGGATTCTCTGAGGGGACTGGTATAGTACTATTTTGTGAGGAGCACAGCCCCGAATTACTGGTGTCTCTAAGTGCATGGTAGATTTGATTATATCCCTCCTGCACTCATGGTATATTGCACGACTTGCGCATGTGCAATATACCATGATATCATCTGCCTCACCAAGCATGATCGTGATACGCAGATCTACACACACGCGCATACTCACGGAGTCACAGCTGTGACTCGAGTCGACCGTATGGCTTGAAATTGTAACGTCAGTTCATGGTAAATCCAGGATATACCATGACTGACTCACACCATATCCCATCTCATCTCATCTCATTATCTGTAGCCGCTTTATCCTGTTCTACAGGGTCGCAGGCAAGCTGGAGCCTATCCCAGCTGACTACGGGCGAAAGGCGGGGTACACCCTGGACAAGTCGCCAGGTCATCACAGGGCTGACACATAGACACAGACAACCATTCACACTCACATTCACACCTACGCTCAATTTAGAGTCACCAGTTAACCTAACCTGCATGTCTTTGGACTGTGGGGGAAACCGGAGCACCCGGAGGAAACCCACGCGGACACGGGGAGAACATGCAAACTCCGCACAGAAAGGCCCTCACCGGCCATGGGGCTCGAACCCGGACCTTCTTGCTGTGAGGCGACAGCGCTAACCACTACACCACCGTGCCGCCCACACCATATCCCATCTCATCTCATTATCTCTAGCCGCTTTATCCTGTTCTACAGGGTCGCAGGCAAGCTGGAGCCTATCCCAGCTGACTATGGGTGAAAGGCGGGGTACACCCTGGACAAGTCGCCAGGTCATCACAGGGCTGACACATAGACACAGACAACCATTCACACTCTCATTCACACCTACGGTCAATTTAGAGTCACCAGTTAACCTAACCTGCATGTCTTTGGACTGTGGGGGAAACCGGAGCACCCGGAGGAAACCCACGCGGACACGGGGAGAACATGCAAACTCCACACAGAAAGGCCCTCGCCGGCCACGGGGCTCAAACCCAGGACCTTCTTGCTGTGAGGCGACAGCGCTAACCACTACACCACCGTGCCACCCACACCATATCCATTTTTTTTTTTTTTTAATTTTTGACGTCACAAGATACATTGCTTAATCAGTGGTGGAACTATTGTATGTCACATGAGCCATCCTTGGCCAATCTCTGCACAGGAATTTTTTGATGAGTGCTATAAATAGCAATATAGTACCCGTCAAAAGTTTGGACACACCTCCTTGTTTGTAGGTTTTTCTGTATTTTCTACATTATAGAATAATACTGAAGGCATCAAAACTATGAAATACAGGGATGAGAGTTTTCCGCTTTTCAGCGGATTTCCGCTTTTTCTGAGTAAAAAACGAGCTTTTTATATTATGCCAAATCCGTTGAGATTTTTTTTAAATTAATTTCAGGGGGTTGGGGTATGTTCCTTCATGCTGTTCAAACTTTATTAACTCCAACGGTGTTTACACATTATTTGTAATTCACCATCTTTAGTCTCGTTTAAATCTCGTTGAATGTGATGTAAAATTTGTGTTATCTACATTGTTATTGGTTAAAACATCTATGTCGAGACCAAAGTAGCCAATCAAAGCAGTTTTTACAAAGACACCCACATCCGCTTTCTTTTATCAAAACTTACAGATGTTCGTGAGCTGCATATCAAAAATACTTTCCTCTAATCTGCGTTTTTTCTCAAGATGCCGAATACTATTCACAAGCGAGATGAAGCAAAGGTACGTGAAATTGATGCTGGTATAAAAAACAAGTTTAGCAAAGCAAAAGGAAAGCAAGAGAGGAGTGTGAGAGAGAGCAGACGAGAGCCAGGTTAGAGCATGTAAAAACAGGAGGGGCTGGCTAATGAAAGAAAAAGGAAAAAAGAGAGAACTGATGAGCTTTTGGCTTTGGCCAAGAAGCTGAAGTCTAAATGATCAAATGAAAATTTGTTTCAAAAATAACTGGGAACTGTAAATAACTTTTAACTGTAAAAAGTGTAAATAGACATTTTCCTTTTGAAGAAAACATACAAGTGATGTGGACAATAAAGGCCTCTGCATGCTCTTGCGACAAGGCTTTCGCAGACAGTTGTAATTTATCGTTGAGCGGGGAGTAATAGGCGTGCGCGATGTTATTCACCGCCACAACGCAAGGGGGCGCGAAGTTGCGAAATCGCTAGGAGTAGTTGGTGGGTGTGGTTAGTGGAGTGTTTATCCTCCGGTTACTTATAATGACTAGAACTGGAGTCGTATAGATGTACGTACTTCCTCACTTCCTCGATCAACCGCTCTTCGTGCTGCTCCATCTTCGCTCGTGTTTTTAAAAATGGCGGTTGTGAAAACAAACCGAACCGGGAAAGTAGGGAAGCGGAAGTGCGTGTACAGCGGATGTAGAGTGGACCAATCAGAGCCCTCTTGTCTGCGACACTGTCTGCGAGGCTTCTGCGGTGGTCACAATTTTTGGGAGGTGCGCGCAGAGCGTCTGCGAAGGTGGGGGGGCTACGCAGACGCTATCTGCGGCGCCGTCTGCGAGGACTGGGTTGTCAGCATAAATTGGCCTTAAGATAAAGACAGTCCCCATAAAATGTGCATTTGTTTGATTCAATACATTGACTATATGATAATTTGAATTATAGCTGACAGTGTTGATAACTGTATAACTTTAAAGTTTAAATAGACATTGTGAAGAACTCATATACAAGTAATGTGGACATTAGGAAAAGATCAGTTTTCATAAGATATGAATGTTTTTATTTAAGGGTTGTTTTACAATCAGGGTACAAAGTTTGTGTCACAGGGGTCCAAAATTCAAATTGATTCAAACTGGTTCTTGTACCAGTTTTTAAGTGAAAGAAGAGATTTCAGGTAATTTTTTGACGTGTGTCTGGTAGTTTTGTGTAATCTGCTATAAGATAAAGAAAAGTAGCAAAAATGTTATCAAAGACTCCTTGTCAAAAAATAGCTGATAGAAATAAAATTCCAACAGTTAAGAAATTAGTAGTCCATAACATTCACCTAATGTTATAGCATGTTCATGAACTATTTAGGTTTTTTTTTCTAAATAAATTAAGTGTAGCTTTAAGCAGGGCTGGGAGAAACAAATGAAGTGATTCTCAGAGAGGACTTTTTTTTTTTTTTTGACAATTCAGAATCCACTACTTCCATAGTGCTTTTAAATATAAGGCTGTAAGCTTTGTGTTAGTTGTCTCTAATATTTATGTCCCAAGATCTTGACCACATTTTAAGATGAAAATAATCATTTTAGATATGTTATTTTATATTGAAAAATTAGCTGTCTCAGAGAGGACCTTTTTTTGACACAATTACATACTAATTTGATCAAAATAGTCTGAAAACTTACTGGCATTCAACATTCAAACTTCACTATGTTTCCAATGATATGGAACCAAATATGTGTTTTATGGTATAAAGAATGATGTAAGTGCATCCCTTTTGGAGCTACCTGTGGTCAAAAAAGCACTTTTTCTAAATGACACGAGTAATTTTGCTAAATATGACACATATTGCCATACATTCACCAAAAATAACATTATCACCACATTTTTTTTTGCATGGTAAATAGAGCTATCACAGGGCTACAATAAACAACCAAGTTTATTTTGTCAAGCATTTTGATATTGAAGATAATAAGTGTTAAATGTGATTTTTAGCTTGCGTACCCTGATTGTAAAACAACCCTAAACTCAATATATTGAATATATGAAAATTTGAATTATTACTGGAACTGTAAATAACTATGAATTTTAATGGACATTTTTTAGAAAAACAAGTGATGTTGACCATGAGTAATAACCAGTCCCCATAAAATGTAGATATTATTTTGAATTAATGCAATACACATATTGATTTTGATACATATTGTTCTATATAATAGTGTTTTTATTTCAATAAGTATTAAAATAGGCATCAGGTGTTTTAATTAACTACAGCTCAGATTGCAGGAAATAGGGTGTGTAAGGTCTCATTTTGAAAAAAAATTCCCAGGGGGTGTCCCAAACCCCCCTTATTACAGATTTTCTGCTTTTTTTTCATCAGGACCCACTCTCATCCATGGAAATAACATGTAGAACATAGATGGAATTATGCTGTAAACAAAAGTGTTAAACAAAACGTTTGATATTTTAGATTCTTCAAAGTATCCAGCGTTTACTTTGATGACGCTTTACACACTACTGGCATTCTCTTAACCAGCTTCATGAGGGAGTCGCCTGGAATGCTTTTCAATTAACAGATGCCTCGTCAAAAGTTAATTGGTGCAATTTCTTGCCACCTTAATGTGTTTGAGAGCCAATAGTAAATAATAAAAATACAGTAAATCTCCCTATTCCATAACTGGAGTAATCCATATTATGTCAAGAGCCGCTCAACTAAGAGAAACGACATCCATCATTACTTTGAGACATGAAGTGACTTTTTTTAATGAATAAAAATAAAGAAAAAACATTAAATTAGGAGGGGCGGCACGGTGGTGTAGTGGTTAGCGCTGTCGCCTCACAGCAAGAAGGTCCGGGTTCGAGCCCCGTGGCCGGCGAGGTCCTTTCTGTGCGGAGTTTGCATGTTCTCCCCGTGTCCGCGTGGGTTTCCTCCGGGTGCTCCGGTTTCCCCCACAGTCCAAAGACATGCAGGTTAGGTTAACTGGTGACTCTAAATTGAGCGTAGGTGTGAATGTGAGTGTGAATGGTTGTCTGTGTCTATGTGTCAGCCCTGTGATGACCTGGCGACTTGTCCAGGGTGTACCCCGCCTTTCGCCCGTAGTCAGCTGGGATAGGCTCCAGCTTGCCTGCGACCCTGTAGAACAGGATAAAGCGGCTAGAGATAGTGAGGTGAGATTAAATTAGGTGTATCCAAACTTTTGACTGGTACTGTATCATAGCTGTATCTGTGTGTTCGAAAATCGTGATATGATATATTTTTATCATATCGTCCATTCCTAATGGCGACAAAATAAAATAAATGAAAGATTTGGTGCAAAAATGTACATACAGGTGACAAATGAAAGAAAACGTCGGGGTTTTTTTTCTTCACGCTAATGCACCTGCATCAGCTATTGAATGTGTGATATTGAATATAATGTCCAGTTCTGTTTGCTGATTTCTTTCTTATGGAGTTTATGCAGGTTATTGAATCACTGTTTCCACTGAAAGGAAAGGTCCATCAAGGTTAACAAGCTTCTGCCATCCAGCATCAGTAACGAACCCTGGCTCAAAGTCACTTTTCCTCTTGTAGTCCTGATGTCAAAGAGCAGAAGTACACGTTTCTGCTTTCTCACCTGATGCAGCAGTCAATCCAAACAAGAATAACCTCCCTGTGGAAACACCACTTTACTGAAGCAGATCTGGGTCATGGAACATGTTTTGTTTTGTTGGCAATAGGCCATTTGCAGGAATTGGTCACGTGTCAATTTTCCCCATAGCAACAAGCCCGTGGTGGGCAAGCTAACTTGATTTTCCTTGACAACCATAAGGGTTTGACTGGCGATGCGAAGCAATCCATTTCTATAATAGCTGTTTTTACCTTTTCTACTGTCTTTTTTGACCTGAATTTTCATCTGTACTTGGAAAAAGTTTGTGGTTTTAACTTCTGTCGTAAGTTAAAGCGAATCACTGGCCGTAAGAGAGTGTGTTTTGGACTCGAGTTGGTCACCGCCAAAAGAAATTCACGTGCGAAATGGCGGCTATATCTGTATTTTCAAGAATCTTCACACATTAAGCGAATGATAAAGGTAGAAAAGGAGAAATTATAAGTTATAAACATACCTGAGAAATCCGCCATTTCACATGTGAATTTCTTTCGGCGGCGACCAACTTGAGTCCAAAAAACACTCTTTTACTGCCAATGATTCGCTTTAACTTACGACAGAAGTTAAAACCACAAACTTTTTCCAAGTACAGATGAAAATTCGGGTCAAAAGAGACAGTAGAAAAGGTAAAAACAGCTATTATAGAAATGGATTGCTTCGCATTGCCAGTCAAACTCTTATGGTTGTCAAGGAATGTCAAGTTAGCTTGCCCACCACGGGCTTGTTGCTATGGGGGAAATTGACACGTGACCAATTCCTGCAAATGGCCTATTACTTTCCTTTTCATGTCAGCTTTGATATGGATGAACTTTCCCGATTCAGTAGAAAGCAAGTGCGCAGGACCAAGGTGTCTCGCGTCAGTTAGAAAATGGCCGAGCTGCTTATTAAGTAGTAGTGTTCATACCAGACTTTTGCTTTGCTGTTTTCTACCTGGCGGCACGGTGGTGTAGTGGTTAGCATTGTCGCCTCACAGCAAGAAGGTTCTGGGTTCGGGCCCAGTGGCCTTTCTGTGCGGAGTTTGCATGTTCTCCCCGTGTCTGCGTGGGTTTCCTCCGGGTGCTCCGGTTTCCCCCACAGTCCAAAGACATGCAGTTAGGCTAATTGGTGACTCTAAATTGACCGTAGGTGTGAATGTGAGTGTGAATGGTGGTTTGTCTCTACGTTTCAACCCTGCGATGATCTGGTGACTTGTCCAGGGTGTACCCCGCCTCTCGCCCACAGTCAGCTGGGATAGGCTCCAGCTTTGCCCCCTGTACAGGATAAGCAGTTAGGGATAATGGATGGATGTTTTCTACCTGTTGGTAGGAATCTAAAAATGATTTAAAAAAATAGCCACCAAGATACACTGAAGTTTTTGTGGTAAAATTAAGTTTTTCTCCTCTGTCTACAAAGATTTTTGTGTCAGCAATGTTAGCACCTCTCAAAGAGCATGGATAAGATATTAGTTACTTAACTGTTACTATGCAGCACACAGGTTTGGAAGCGTCCATCCTCGCCATGTTTCTCCATTTTTTTTTCCAAGTTTTTCCTTTAATTTGTTACCAGTCTCTATTTTAAAATAAAGGACCAATCATAAACCTAGTAGTGCAGTTAGTTAGACTGACTAGTATAACAGTACTGATGATAGCTTCTATGTCGAAAGAGTGGATTGTGCAGTAGACATATCAACTATTACAATATATAAACATATTTTGTCTGATTGCTTAGCCGTGGTTAAAATGCTGTGTGTGTGTGTGTTGTAGGCAGCAGAAACTGGAGAAGGTGATGGATCAAGAGGGACTAGCTGATGAAGAGGTATGGAGGCAATATTACTTTAAACCCTGTTTCATTTGTCACATTTGGTTGATTTAATTGCAGTAAAAAATGCTAGGAAATTTGAAATCCACATCTCCATCTAAGCTCACATTCTTGTAAAGGTTTTTTTTTTTATGTTTTAAATCGTTCTGCAATAATGGCTTCGCTGTCTATTTTTGTAGAAGCGTATTCGGCGCTCCCAGCATGCAAGGAAGGAGACAGAGTTTCTGCGGCTCAAACGAACCCGTCTTGGATTAGATGACTTTGAGTCACTCAAGGTGATCGGTCGTGGTGCTTTCGGAGAGGTATGAGGTGTTTTTTGTCGTGCGTAGCTTTATATTTACGTGACATTGCATACAAATCTTCAATTCCTAATTTTTTTCCAGTCAGCTTTAGAGACATTTGGCTTACACACTTCTCTGATGTCTAGGTACGTCTGGTTCAGAAGAAAGACACAGGCCATGTGTATGCCATGAAGATCTTGCGCAAAGCTGATATGCTTGAGAAGGAACAGGTACAGTGTCCTTAAAGTGCATATTCTGGACCAGTTTTGTTTGTTTATTTTTTTATATGAAAGTATGTCTCTTTACACGCTCATCCAGAAGGGTAATTTTGCACAAGGCCATCTGTCTACAGCAGAAAAAAATAATAAAACGCGTCTAGAAAAATCCTTACCTGCGGAAGCGCCAGCAGGCTGCGAGAGCTTTGCACAGTTTCAGTGCACAGCCTGTGTAGACCAAGCGCTCCCATTTCTCTCTCATTGTCCGGTCTTTTGGGAAACGAGGAGTACTAATCCCATCAAGATTGGTGTTGCTACACCCTCCTACGATACATCTGTTAACTATTTTAATAATTACGTGATAACGTTGAAGAAATTTGCAGAAAACCACCAGGTCGTTTTCTCATAAACAAACCAGCGCTGACGTAGGATTCAGAAGGAGGCGTCCCACAGATGACGTCACGAAAATCAATGTTTGCCGGAAAATCCAAATGCCAAGTTTTTTCAGAGGCGGACCAAACAGCGGTCTCAAAAGTAGCCGGTCACCGGTGGCAAATCGCCGGCTATGGCTTGTTATGCCGCCGGCTATTGTCAGTCGAGTCACAAAATTTAATATTAAATATTTCTGACAGCAAAAAAAGTTGTGAACGTAAATTACATCCACTATGTCCTGTATGTCTGTTGCCGCGTCAACTGTGTTTACATCCTCGACACGAGTGCAGCCATTACTGCTGCCTGTGTTGCCAGATTGTGTTTACATCCTCGACACGAGTGCAGCCATTACTGCCACCTGTGTTGCCAGATTGGGCGGTTTTAAGTGCATTGTGGCGGGTTTTGAGCATATTTTGGGCTGTAAAACGTCAGCAGTATCTGGCAACATATTTTTTTACTTAATACAAGAAATTAATGGCTGCCAACGTTTTTGCCAAAATGGTATTTTATTTTCCATTGTTTAGGCAGCTTCAGCATCATACTGTGAGATTCTGTTCAAATTGTTTTTTTTTTCTTCTATGAAGCCTGAGCCATTTATTTTATTAGTTTATAATTATTGTTTAATTTAGTCTTCAGGAGAGACTGCCTGCACACAGTACTAGTATTAATAGTTTTTTTTTCTTACATGAAAGCTGAGGCATTTATATTATATTTTAAGGTAACTTCATGTTGTGCTGTGAGGTTCTCTGCACTTTAACTTTTGAACCAACAGGTGCATTTGGATAAGTAAAGCCTATTTTTCTGCATTTTTGTAGTCCTGGTAATCTTTTATATTGGTAAAGTTGTTTATAGGACCATTTCTCAGTGTCTGTTTTTTTAATCAATAGTTTTTCAGTAATAACTTAATATTTAACATATCACTCAATTTTAAACAAACCCCCGCGCCTCCCCCATGGCTTGTCCCCATAGTCTCCAAAATTTCTGTGGGAAACACTGGCGTGCGTAACAACGCTAATCAAGCTTAAGCTAGACGACTCGCCTCAAATACCTGTCCCGGGTAAATGTTATCCCAATTTTAGATGGCCTGTTCCAAACCATCCCACCCCATGAAAAATTCGTACTTGCATATCTCCATCCATCCATCCATCCCTGCACGCTTTGCGTGCATTATGTCTGCCACTGGCAGACATTTTACCATTTTGCACCCTGCTGTAAATTATTTGTACCCTGCTATTCTCCCAAACTTTGAAGCCCCTGCCAAATCGCCTCAAATGGCTTGATTTCAACTGCATTTTTCTGGTATTGCGCAAGGTAAAAAAAAATAGCAGAGAATACAGAATGTTACAGATATTTGACCAAAGTTTAATATAAAATAGGAGAATTACATTGATCTTGCTCCTGAATTTACCCGTGATATGCACTTTAAACAGAATATTGATCATTTCTGTTATCCAGATTGTAGGTTAGTGACTCTTTTAGGTTAGTAAAATATTGATCGAAGACAAAAGCATGTCATATGTTAGCCTATATACGGTATCTCTTGGATTAGTTTTGCACTCACTGGAATGCTAAGGGTTTATGTTAAAGCTATGAGAATGAAGCATGGAGTGACACTATAAGCTCATACAACCCTGATTCCAAAAAAGTTGGGACAAAGTACAAATTGTAAATAAAAACGGAATGCAATGATGTGGAAGTTTCAAAATTCCATATTTTATTCAGAACAGAACATAGATGACATATCAAAGGTTTAAACTGAGAAAATGTATCATTCAAAGAGAAAAATTAGGTGATTTTAAATTTCATGACAACACCACATCTCAAAAAAGTTGGGACAAGGGCATGTTTACCACTGTGAGACATCCCCTTTTCTCTTTACAACAGTCTGTAAACGTCTGGGGACTGAGGAGACAAGTTGCTCAAGTTTAGGGATAGGAATGTTAACCCATTCTTGTCTAATGTAGGATTCTAGTTGCTCAACTGTCTTAGGTCTTTTTTGTCGTATCTTCCGTTTTATGATGCGCCAAATGTTTTCTATGGGTGAAAGATCTGGACTGCAGGCTGGCCAGTTCAGTACCCGGACCCTTCTTCTACGCAGCCATGATGCTGTAATTGATGCAGTATGTGGTTTGGCATTGTCATGTTGGAAAATGCAAGGTCTTCCCTGAAAGAGACGTCGTCTGGATGGGAGCATATGTTGCTCTAGAACCTGGATATACCTTTCAGCATTGATGGTGTCTTTCCAGATGTGTAAGCTGCCCATGCCACACGCACTAATGCAACCCCATACCATCAGAGATGCAGGCTTCTGAACTGAGTGCTGATAACAACTTGGGTCGTCCTTCTCCTCTTTAGTCCGAATGACACGGCGTCCCTGATTTCCATAAAGAACTTCAAATTTTGATTCGTCTGACCACAGAACGGTTTTCCACTTTGCCACAGTCCATTTTAAATGAGCCTTGGCTCAGAGAAGACGTCTGCGCTTCTGGATCATGTTTAGATACGGCTTCTTCTTTGAACTATAGAGTTTTAGCTGGCAACGGCGGATGGCACGGTGAATTGTGTTCACAGATAATGTTCTCTGGAAATATTCCTGAGCCCATTTTGTGATTTCCAATACAGAAGCATGCCTGTATGTGATGCAGTGCCGTCTAAGGGCCCGAAGATCACGGGCACCCAGTATGGTTTTCTGGCCTTGACCCTTACGCACAGAGATTCTTCCAGATTCTCTGAATCTTTTGATGATATTATGCACTGTAGATGATGATATGTTCAAACTCTTTGCAATTTTACACTGTCGAACTCCTTTCTGATATTGCTCCACTATTTGTCGGCGCAGAATTGGGGGGATTGGTGATCCTCTTCCCATCTTTACTTCTGAGAGCCGCTGCCACTCCAAGATGCTCTTTTTATCCCCAGTCATGTTAATGACCTATTGCCAATTGACCTAATGAGTTGCAATTTGGTCCTCCAGCTGTTCCTTTTTTGTACCTTTAACTTTTCCAGCCTCTTATTGCCCCGTCCCAACTTTTTTGAGATGTGTTGCTGTCATGAAATTTCAAATGAGCCAATATTTGGCATGAAATTTCAAAATGTCTCACTTTCGACATTTGATACGTTGTCTGTGTTCTATTGTGAATACAATATCAGTTTGCGATTTGTAAATTATTGCATTCCGTTTTTATTTACAATTTGTACTTTGTCCCAACTTTTTTGGAATCAGGGATGTACATGCAGCAAACTATATTAAGGCTCAGACTAAGTGGATGTTGATTCACTGGCACGACACGGCATGCAGCAGTTTCTCAGGTTCTCTCCCATGTCCTAGGTCGGTCATATACGGGCTGAAAGGGACATTCTGGTGGAGGCAGACAGTCTGTGGGTTGTGAAGATGTTCTACAGCTTTCAGGACAAGATGAACCTCTATCTCATAATGGAGTTCCTACCCGGCGGTGGGTCCTGTTTATTCCTACTCCTGCAGAGTTTTAAAAAATTCACTCATGGTTTGTTTGAGTCTTTTGATGGAAATGTCATACAGATTTTAATTTGGTCCTGTTTAACTGTGCTTAAAATATTTTGTTTTAAAATACTTGTATGTTAATCAGGATAAATATTCACATTAAGGCAAATGCTGACTAAACAATTTTAAACATAATATTTATCTACAAAACACTATAATCCTATTACCAAGACAAGCGGAATGTGTATCCAGGCTATCAGATTTTTTTGTCACTGCATGAAAGACAAATGAGTCAGTAGGCTGCTCCGTCATCAGGAGGGTTTTTTTTTTCCCTCTCCCTTGCTAATCAACCAGACAGAAGAAAAAGGCTCCCTACTGACTTGCTGCTTAATGTAGTTAAATTAATTAAACACCAGTCTGTGTTCTTTTTATATATAATATATATATATACGCACACGCGCGCATGTCTAACTACGCTATATAGCCAAAGGTATGTGGACTCCAGACCGTCAGATTCATACATATGTGCTTGCTGAACATCTCATTCCAGTTTTAGTCCCCCTTTGCTGTCATAATAACCTCCACTCCTCTGGGAAGGCTTTCCACTAGAGTTTGGAGCGTGGCTATGGGGATTTATGTTCATTTAGCCACAGGAGTGTTAGTAGGTCAGGCACTGATGTCAGGTGAGGAGGTCTGGAGTGCAGTCAGCGTTCCAGATTGTCCCAAAGGTGTTTAGTGGGGTTGAGGTCAGGGCTCTGTGCGGGCCTGTTTGTGCCCCTTAGTCACAGTGATGGGCGAACTCTTGATGCCAAAGCATACAAAGACATTCCAGACAATTTTGTGCTTCCAACTTTGTGACAACAGTTCGGAGAAGACTCGCGTGTGATGTTCATTTGGCCATATAGTGTACATTGTCATACGCTTAATTGACTCTTCAGAACAGATTTTTTTTTAAAAATGAGAATCCTTTAGGGCGACACGGTGGTGTAGTGGTTAGCGCTGTCGCCTCACAGCAAGAAGGTCCGGGTTCGAGCCCCGGGGCCAGCGAGGGCCTTTCTGTGTGGAGTTTGCATGTTGTCCGGGTGCTCCGGTTTCCCCCACAGTCCAAAGACATGCAGGTTAGGTTAACTGGTGACTCTAAATTGACCGTAGGTGTGAGTGTGAATGGTTGTCTGTGTCTATGTGTCAGCCCTGTGATGACCTGGTGACTTTTCCAGGGTGTACCCCGCCTTTTGCCCGTAGTCAGCTGGGATAGGCTCCAGCTTGCCTGCGACCCTGTAGAACAGGATAAAGCGGCTAGAAATAATGAGATGAGAGATGAGATGAGAATCCTTTAATTTTCATCGCATAGTTAAATCAAATTGACTTCACAGCAGGCTTGTAGTACTCGAGTCCAGGACTCGGACTCACTCGGATTTGAGCACTGATGACTCGGACTCGTGCATTAACTGCATTAGGACTCGTAAATTGGAGACGAGGACTCGGATTTTTTTTTTGTAACATGCCATAATAATTTGGCATAAGATATTTATATCTACATTAATTTCGTACTGATTTTGTGTAAGAGTGTCGCACTTGCACGCCTTGGCACATGCATCAGATAGCCACTCGGCCGCGTTCCGGACAGCACGCCAAGCAGACTCTCGCATGCGCCATAAACGACTCGCATCTGCACAGGATTAAGGCGCGATCAGCGCACTTATATAAAAACTGTGAGAAAACACTTACTTTGCAAAGTGTTGAGTTGCGTTGCTGACACATTACTGAGCTTTATTTCCTTGTTTGGTTTCCTGATCCCTGATTTCCTGTTTCTCGTCTTTAATTCTGCCTCGTCTACGATAGCCTGTTTGGGCCTCGCTCGACCTATTGCCCGTTTCACCATTTTATGAGTTTGCCTGCCATTCTGGATTGTTTATCTGTCTTCACTTGTATTAATAAACACACCTTCTGCACTTACATCCGTCTCCCAACCATCTCTGACAGAATACTTCGCACTCCCTGATAAAGAGAATGCACATTCACCTGTTCATACGTCATGTTCAGGAACAAACTAACGTTAATGGTGCTGAAACAGCCACCGTCAAAAGGTGCGGTCGGAATGTTGGACTCAACTCAAATATATATATATATTTTTTTAATGGCTTGGACTTGAACACTGGGGACTCGAGACTGGACTCGGACTCGAGGTTTAGTGTCTCGACTACAACACTGCTTCACAGCACCTTTTGTCAAGCACTGCATGCTTTGTGTTTGTGCAGGAGACATGATGACACTGTTGATGAAGAAAGACACTCTAACGGAAGAGGCTACGCAGTTTTACATTGCTGAGACGGTGCTAGCCATTGACTCCATCCACCAACTGGGTTTCATCCACAGAGATATTAAACCTGACAACCTGCTGCTGGATTCAAAGGTTGACTTCAAAGAGTTCATTTCAAGAATTTAGATAGAGAAATTGATGAATGATTTGCTACATTAATCATTATGCTGATTGTGGACCTGGCTGTGTTCTTGCTGTCTCACTGCATACAGTGTGGCAAAAAAGTATTTAGTCAGCCACCAATTGTGCAAGTTCTCCCACTTAAAAAGATGAGAGAGGCCTGTAATTTTCATCATAGGTACACTTCAACTATGAGAGACAGAATGGGGGGGAAAGAATCCAGGAAATCACATTGTAGGATTTTTAATGAATTAATTGGTAAATTCCTTGGTAAAATAAGTATTTGGTCACCTACAAACAAGCAAGATTTCTGGCTCTCACAGACCTGTAACAACTTCTTTAAGAGGCTCCTCTGTCCTCCACTCGTTACCTGTATTAATGGCACCTGTTTGAACTCGTTATCAGTATAAAAGACACCTGTCCACAACCTCAAACAGCCACACTCCAAACTCCACTATGGCCAAGACCAAAGAGCTGTCAAAGGACACCAGAAACAAAATTGTAGACCTGCACCAGGCTGGGAAGACTGAATCTGCAATAGGTAAGCAGCTTGGTGTGAAGAAATCAACTGTGGGAGCAATTATTAGAAAATGGAAGACATACAAGACCACTGATAATCTCCCTCGATCTGGGGCTCCACGCAAGATCTCACCCCGTGGGGTCAAAATGATCACAAGAACAGTGAGCAAAAATCCCAGAACCACACGGGGGGACCTAGTGAATGACCTGCAGAGAGCTGGGACCAAAGTAACAAAGGCTACCATCAGTAACACACTACGCCGCCAGGGACTCAAATCCTGCAGTGCCAGACGTGTCCCCCTGCTTAAGCCAGTACATGTCCAGGCCTGTCTGAAGTTTGCTAGAGAGCATTTGGATGATCCAGAAGAGGATTGGGAGAATGTCATACGGTCAGATGAAACCAAAATAGAACTTTTTGGTAAAAACTCAACTTGTTGTGTTTGGAGGAGAAAGAATGCTGAGTTGCATCCAAAGAACACCATACCTACTGTGAAGCATGGGGGTGGAAACATCATGCTTTGGGGCTGTTTTTCTGCAAAGGGACCAGGACGACTGATCCGTGTAAAGGGAAGAATGAATGGGGCCATGTATCGTGAGATTTTGAGTGAAAACCTCCTTCCATCAGCAAGGGCATTGAAGATGAAATGTGGCTGGGTCTTTCAGCATGACAATGATCCCAAACACACCGCCCGGGCAACGAAGGAGTGGCTTCGTAAGAAGCATTTCAAGGTCCTGGAGTGGCCTAGCCAGTCTCCAGATCTCAACCCCATAGAAAATCTTTGGAGGGAGTTGAAAGTCCATGTTGCCCAGCGACAGCCCCAAAACATCACTGCTCTAGAGGAGATCTGCATGGAGGAATGGGCCAAAATACCAGCAACAGTGTGTGAAAACCTTGTGAAGACTTACAGAAAGCGTTTGACCTCTGTCATTACCAACAAAGTATTGAGATGAACTTTTGTTATTGACCAAATACTTATTTTCCACCATAATTTGCAAATAAATTCTTTAAAAATCAGACAATGTGATTTTCTGGATTTTTTTTTTCTCATTCTGTCTCTCATAGTTGAAGTGTACCTATGATGAAAATTACAGGCCTCTCTCATCTTTTTAAGTGGGAGAACTTGCACAATTGGTGACTGACTAAATACTTTTTTGCCCCACTGTAGATATCAGTTCTATCTGTTTGAGGTAGACTTTTTTGTGTGTGTGTTTTTTTTTTTTTTTTTGTAGGGCCATGTGAAGCTGTCTGATTTTGGATTGTGTACAGGGCTTAAGAAGGCTCACAGGACAGAATTCTACAGAAATCTCAACCACAGCCTGCCCAGCGATTTTAGTAAGCTAACATGTCTCTTATTTTCATGCTCCTAATTATGGTATTACATTCTAGAGTTATCTCTGGTGTTTGAGTCATCAGTCTAATTCTGGAGCTGTCAACGTGAGTACTTTTTCAACTCCTCAGGGATCAGTTTCTTTCAGCATTGTCTGACTTTGCACTAAATATGAGGCTGTTTACACAAAGTCTGCCTCCATTAATCAGGGGTTTGGATAGCAGTAGCTTGTAAATCTTCATTCAGGGAAAGTGGCAGGCTTAAAAAGGAAGGCAGGGATTTCTGTTGATTTATTCAGTATTGTAATGAACTTAAGTGTTTACATTTAATGTCCATATATCATCCATATACAGTGCCCTCTACAATTTTTGGCACCCTTTGTAAAGATTAGTGAAAAAGGGTTGGAAAGCCCACCTTTTGGTGAAGTAGCTTCAGTTGACTGAAAAAGAAATATCCAACCTTTTAATTGAAATAAATTTATTGAGAGAAAAACAAATCCCTCATCAAGAAATAATTTTCAACAGAAACCTGTTCCACAATTATTAGGACCCCTAGAAATTATAGTGAACACGATGTAACTGAAGCACGTTTCCCATTTAAATTATACAATTTTGAGTTGACAGGAGTGTGTAGGAACTTTCAAGCTGTAATCCATGACTTATCTGATTAACTGGGGTACATGTATGAGGTGACAGAGGGCAAATTCCCTTCGTCGTCCATCAACAGGCCCAGAGGCTGTAGCGTCTTTATAAGCCATCGGAATTCCTGTTTTGGGTCCCAGCTCTGCATTGGACCTGGAAAGAGAAGCCATGGAGAGACAAAAACCAGCGAGTAACACGAACATTGGTATCTTTAGCCTTTACCATCCACTAAGGCATGGAATAGTCTGTGACTAGAACAAAGTGACTACCAGTTCGATAGTACCCAAGTTCGGTGATCACAAACTTGATGGCCAAGGCTCCTCTTTCCACAGCTGCATATTTGTGCTCAATTAGCGGCTTATGAATAGCATCCCTCAAAGACCTGAGAGAGCACAGTGCCCATCTCCGATGCTTCTGTCTGGACAACAAATGGCCTGTTGAAGTATGGGTTGTGGAGGATGGGGGCAGTGGTGAGGATCATCTTTAGGGCTTGGAACACCTGCTCTGCTTCGTTGGTTCACTGTAGCTTCTCTGGTTGGCCTTTCTTAGTCAGGTCTGAGAGGGCAGAGGCTACAGAAGAAAAGTTAGGCACAAACCTGAGGTAGTACCCAGTCAGCCTTAAGAAGGCATGTAACTGTTGCTTGGTGGTGGGCAGGTACTGCATCTTGGTCAGCCCCAGGTGGCATTTGCAGCAGTTAGCAGTGAGCCCAGCTTTCCTCAGCTCCTCTAGGGCATTTTTGAGATGGTGTAGGTCAGGGGTGGCCAACCAGTCGGAGCCCAAGAGCCACAATTCTTACTGTGTTACGGCAAAGAGCCACATCAGCACATGAACATGGGCACACAAATATTACCCTTCCTTCTGCGCGCGTGGACACACACACACACACACACACACACACACACACAGAGCCACATTGATGTCACACTCCAACTTAACCAATGCCCCACACCAACATGATAATGATACATTTACTGCAGTACCAAGACCACAGGCCAGTCATTTTCAACAGTGGCGCCTGGTGAAGAAAATTGTAGGTGGGGCACAAAGGCAGACATTGTTTACATGTGGGGATTCCCCCCATTGGGGGGGGGGCCTCCCCCGAAAAATTTTGGATTTCTTAGATGCAATTTCCTGTATTCTAGTGCATTTTGGAGTTACCTGTTTAACATCGAAAATGCAAAAGCCATTTTGATTCAGCTTGAATTCTCAATTGCATGACCTGCACAAGACCTGCATTCAAATAAATAAGTATTCAAATAAATACAGTCAGTCGGAAAATGGAAATTACAAAGTGCTAATTTAATTTCCTCAAACAGTACAAGCTCCATAGGCACTGGGAACAGTGATCAGTGCAAGTGCAAATATAGATAAAATATAATACAATGCTCAAATTTTTGAAAGAAGAACACACGCGCGCACACACAAATTGATAACTGGAAAACAAATGAACAAATACATAATGTATATACACTACATGCCAAAAGTTTGGACACACCTTCTCATTCAATGTGTTCTGTGTTCTCATGACTATTTTACACTTACAGTATACTCTACTCTCACTCAAGGCATCAAAACTGAATGAGCACTCACCCACTACTCAGGCTTGCGCGCCCAGCGCGTATCCCAAGCCTCAGCAGCAGGGATAGTACAATACTCACACACGCAGTTAGCATCACAAACGGTCACCCGCTACTTCAATGAGAAGGTATGTTCAAACTTTTGGCCTGTAGTGTATCTGAATTCACATCAGCATACATTCACATACTCAAATGTACACACATATACACACACACACAGCAGCAGAAGTGCTACTTGTAGGGGAATTTAGCATATCATCTCACGCACCTGCGCATTTGTCATGATGTGAAAATACCGTAATGAAACCAAGCGAAGCACCTTTAATAAAATAACCGTAATTAACTGCAGTGAAGCGAAAACGCACATAAAACCACAAACGAACACCAACTTGGACGTGAAGGTGAGAGCCGCATGACACCAGGCAAAGAGCTGCATGCGGCTCGCGAGCCGCGGGTTGGCCACCTATGGTGTAGGTGGTCGGCCCAGGTGGACGAGTGGATTATGACATTGTCTGGATATGCTGCAGTGAACTCTCAGTGGAGGCATAGCATGATGTCAATGAGTCCAAAGGGAAGGACCCAGTACTGCCAGTGGCCAGATGTGGTCGTGAAGGAAATTTTGGGTCATGCGTCTGGTGTTAGTGCCACTTGCCAATTGCTCTTAGTTAGGTTATGGGTGGATATAAAATGGGCCCTCTCCAGTTGGTCATTCAGATCTTCCAACCTCAGGGCTCGACATTCACTTGTCCCGGAGAAGCATTATACTTTGTCGGACAAGTTCATCGTCTCAGTTACTTGTCCGATCGGACAAGTGCCAAAATACGCCGATATTCGGGTTACATATCAAATTTATCAGTTTATTCACATGACTTCCGAAGCATCTCACTCGACATATTGTTTTGATGAATCGCCGGATGTTTCTATTCGGAAAGAGCGATGTGCGCATGCACAATATTCCACTTGCGAAACCGGCCAATACCGCTTCGTGTATTTGAGCTGAAAAGTAAACGGTCGTTTATGATTAGTTTTAATTGTGTCATACACGTGGATTTGTTGACGTTTCTGTTGGCGGGATCATTATTCAGCTGTATATTTACGCTGTGTATGTGGTAATTTCCAAATCTTTGAATTGTTGTTGATGGTGTTCATTATATAGCCGAGCGTGTGTGGTGGGGTGTGCTGGGCTTGGAATGTGCACGTGGATTGACAGGGAGTGAGGTAGGAGTGGGGAAAGTTATCTATGTAATACCAAGCTGTCAAATGGCTGCTAATTAGGTTACCGGCTGTATTAATTAACTAATTAGTAATGGGAGTTTAGGGATTTGAAACATAGGGCTCTATAATTTAGATATAATTATGAATTATTTGAAATTATTAATTTTTTTTTTAACCATTAAATACCATACAGGAGCCACGCTGAATAATTAGACAACAACAATTAATCAGTGGAGGATATATATTCAAAGTTAATAATTTAAAAATGAAAATATATATAATTTTAATTTTCTGGGTTTCAATTTCTCATAAATTAATGATTGATGGACTGCAGAGTACTGATCTGTGTATATATAATGGTTAGTGTTTTTCTGGATCTCATGGTAGTTATTTTGTTCTTAAAATTTTATGTTCATAATTTCTACTGTATTGGAATATATTGCTTCTGAACTTCAGCATAATAATTGGTGAATTATGGTATCAGTCTGTTTTTTACTATATTTTTGAACTTTTGCCTCAGTATATCAAGTATTGATTACTTTTGATTCATAGATATTATGCATATGTTGTGAATTCGGAAACAAATGCAATAAAGATTTTTGGGTTACAAATAGTTTGTGGGGTTTTTTTAGTTTTTTTTTTTTTTTTTTCTCAAATTTTTCTTCGGACAAGTCAACTTCACATTCGGACAAGTAAATTTCCTTTCAACTTCCCCGACAGGACAAGTGGTTTCAAAAGTTAATGTAGGGCCCTGAACCTGGGTAAAGGATAGCTGTCAGAGTCTGAGATTTCTTGATGTTGCCTGCAATTTGTGTATATCCTCAGATGCCCATTGGGCTTGACCACCATCTAGGTGGATTCTTAGATGATGCCAGCCTGCAGCACCTGAACCACCTCTTCCTCTATAGCGTGATTGCTAGGTCTCTGGGATGCAATAAGGGTGCTGCTTGATCACAACCCTGGGTGGGGGGGTCTTGATGTCGTGCTGGATCAAGTGGGTCCAACCTGCTTCTGTTGAGAAGTCATCCCTGAACTGGTTCAGCAGTTTTCCCAGTTCTTATTGCTGCTGGGTCATGAGGTCTTCACCTCACTGGACCAGGGTACACCCTGGTGCTTATGAGGCGACACAAGCAAGGGCTGACAGCATCAGGAAAGGCTCAATCCAATGTTTCAACAGGTTAATGTGGTATGTCTGTGTGGACTTTCTCTTACCGCATTGTTGTAGCCAGTATTTGACGGGGCCCACTTGTTTAGACACCGTGAAGGGGCCTTGCGAGTGGGCGAGGAACATGTAGTTTGCTGATGGCACGAGTAGGAGAACACGGTCACTGGGCTGGAATTCTTGGGGCTGTGCGTGGCAGTTGTAAATTCTGCTCTGTTTGGCCTGGGCCTCGAGCATGTGTTGGTGCATGATGGGGCCACCCTGTTGATGGACTCTTTCATTTCCCTCACATGCTTGATGGTGGTGTGAAAGCTGCTCCTCCCAGGCCTCCTATGCCACATCTAGTAGGCCCCATGGTCTCCTCCCAAACAGGAGCTCAAATGGGGTGAACCCAGTGGAGGCTTGTGGGGTTTCACGCACCATGAACAGGACATAAGGGAGGAGAAGTTCCCAGGTTCTGCTGTCCTCATCCACCACACGCTGCAGCATCCTCTTCAGGGACTGGTTGAGCCATTTCACCAGACCATCAGTTTGTGGGTGGTAGACCGATGAGTGGATCTGCCTGACCTGCAACAACTGGCACACATCCATTTTTAACTTTGACACAAAGGGCACACCTTGGTCTGTGAGGAGGTCTTTTGGGAGACCCACATGGGAAAATGGCAGAACCAGTTCCCTGCCAACGTCCTTCGATGTGGCCTTCCGGAGGGGGACTGCCTCGTGGTAGCAGGTGGTGTAGTTCACAATGAACAGGATGTGCTCATGGCTCTGGGCAGACTTGAGAAGGGGACCCATCAGATCCATACCTGCTCTCTTGAATGGGACACTGATAATGGGCAGAGGTACGAGTGGCACTGGTGCTGGCTTCTTTGGGTCAGTACTGACACCTGAGAACAATGCTGACACAAGTTTTTCACTTTAGTGTTCATCCCTGACCAGAGAACGTGGTCCTGAATTTTCTCTGGCCTGCCAAATGACCACCCAGAGGATGGGCATGAGCCAGGTGCATTACTAGATCCACCTTAGAGCAGGGGACCACCAGCAGGTCACTGGGCTGTGTGGTAACATAAGGGGCCCTGATGGGCTAAGATGTAGGGAACTGCTGCTGTAGCTGCTGATCTTCACCCTCAATAATATGCACCTGCCCCAACAGTGTTTCAGTCACTCGTCTTGCTTTTGCTCCTGCCTAAAGTTCCCCTCTCAGGTCAGCTGCTTATAGATAAGAAAGAGAGAGGGTTAGTGGTGGTATTTGACTCCCCTTTAGCGGCTTGGTCTGCATTGTCCTCACAGTCTCCAGCTAAGCACACGCTGCGGAGTAGAGCAGAATCTGGACCGTTGAGGAACCTGTCGTCTCCTCGGCTTCCTCAATGCGGGTAGTTCTTTGGGGAAAACGGACCAGTCTCTGCCTAAGAGGAGAGGAACAAGAAAGTCGGGAGCCATCCCAGCGGTTAGTAGCCATTCACCTCATTCATCGCCGACTCGCATGTTAGCGGCAGCCACCTCTCGTGTGTCCTCATGCATGCGGGTGGTCTCGACAGTACTGATGTACTCCACAGTTTCAGGTAGAACGGAGGATCGGACCAGGTTGATGATACTTCTAGAGTCGAGTAGCACTTACAGCAGCCTCCCCTCCACTTGCACAGGGATGCTTGGAAGCTTGAGGGCTCTGTAGTGAGTGCATCACAGCTTCCAGGTGGGGGCTGGCGAGAGTGGCTTGGCAGCGGTGGGCATGGGCGCTTGCAGTGGCGATGAGGGGTGTGCTGGATGGGCCGGTCGTTTTTGAGGTTCGGGGGTGACCCGGGTGAAGGTGCAGAAAGGTGTACTGAGCAGAAGTTTGGCCTTTCCTGCATCTTGGTTGCTGATCTTGAGGGTTGGTGAGGCTACACTCCAAGGCTTCGACTAATTCCTCAGGTTTTTAGGGAGCTCTCATCCCCATGGCCATGCACTCAGCTGGAGGAAGAGCCAGAAGAAATCGACCCATGGCAACCCAGTCTCTGACTTGGGTAGCTGAGTGCTGTTCGAGCTGTAGCTATCTCTTGATTATTCTCAGCAAAGTGTCCATCTGGTTTCGTGGATGGAGTTTGGCCTGATACATCCAACAGTGAAACTTGGCTGTGGCCTGGCAGGCAGAAAACTAAGGATTTACTCCTTTTCAGGTGCGGGTACTCTTCTGCTGAGGCCAGTGGGAGCGCAAAGTAGGCCAGCTGCACCTCTCTAGTCAGCAAGGGAGCCAGGGCTTGGGCCTTCTCCTATTCCAGGCAGCCCTCCTGAATGGTGGTCAGACCTGACCTGTGTTGATGGTGGCACTTTTTTTTTTTTAATACTCCCTGGTTGCTCATGGAGGGTAGATTGAGGTGCCGCTTAAGCTGCGTGTGTTTAGCTGGCTCCACCGTAAAACGCTGGTGCTGAAGTGGTTCAGAACGCTGGTGCTGAAGTGACGCTATCCCTTCAGCACCAATGGAATAGTAGTGTGAGGAGCAAAGTGCATTTTATGTCTCCTTAAACATTTGATATTAGAATTATAATGGGGACCAGTATACTTAATGACCTTTCTTGCAGGCTCCAGCTTGCCTGTGACCCTGTAGAACAGGATTAAGGGGCTAGAGATGATGAGATGCACTAATATCCCTAATATATGCACTTTAATGAGACACTGGAAACTTAATAGTGGACCTAAAAATAATCACATTTTTGTATAAAATATAATTACATACGCGTGCACACACACACACATACATACATACATACATACACACATATATATATATATATATATATATATATATATATATATATATATATACACACTTCTGCATAATTGCCATCTATTTGTATTTAGTGGAATTAATGCAATCTTTATTTAACTTAATAGTATTTTATCACTTTTTTCCATTTAGTGCTAACAGATGCTGCTTTCCCTTCTGCTGTAGCAACCTTGTGTTTTTAATAAGTTAAAACTTTCAAAGTGAAGCACACGCCTTTGCTTCTGGTAGCGGTTACTTTCATATCCTGCTGACTTTCTTAGTGAACTCTGGCCTGGGAATTCACAAGCATTGTTTTGAGCCAAAAAAGTGCGTAGAAGAGAAACTTGTGGCTGGGTCTGTGCTGCCTTTGGTTGGTTGGGGGGAAAGTAGAAGCTGCTTATTAATAACATTACTGTTTCCTTAGTGTTGCTTGGTGCATATCTGAAACAAATTGGCTAGTTAGTAAGGGTATAATGATACTTGTCTTAATACAGTTTCAATACAGCACAAATAAGGATTTCCTGAATGTGTGCTTTCCAATTTCACTTGATTTAAAGCATTTCCTCTTTATAAAAGTACAATAATTAACCCCGCCGACAGTAGTCGGAGGGGTTATTATTTTCACCTGCGTCAGTCTGCGTGTGTGTGTATCTGTCTGTCTGTGTGTCTGCAAGATATCTCAAGAACCAATGGATCGATTTGGACCAAATTTTGTACATGTGTTGCCAATCACCCAGGAAGGAAACCATTAAATTTTGGAGGTCAAAGGTCAAGGTCATGGCAGAACTTCGAAATTTTCGCCCAATGTATTTTAATAGGGAAAAGGCGGGGTTTGCACTCGTTAGAGTGTCCCTGTCTAGTTGTGACTTGATTTCAGTGTTTGCACGATCCATTTAAAATTTCTAGCAGTTTATAATGAAACAAAAGCTGCACATTAGAGTATAATAAAATTTAAGCATGCTATCTTTTACTGGCGTGATCAGTGGCGCGTGTCTGAAGCCCAGAGAGCCAGAGTTACGCAGCTCTCCGTAGCGTTAAATATGTTTTTGCATCCTGTGTCCTCTACCATGGAATGTGCCTAAATTGAGTTTTATCAAGTTTGCTGTAACATGAAGCACATGCTTGTGATGTTGGCACCAAGGTATTGTAGACATATTTGGCAGCTACAGCACAATGTTTCAGTCCACCACTTCACTAATTTCGGTCCACCACTCACTGGGCATCAGCACTGGAAGCTGAAGGTGCTCCCTTACATCAGACATTAGTAGTTTGGGGGTGTTCTTGCTTGTTGCTGAATGTAGGAGCTAATGGCCTAGTACACTACGTAGTGTGCACCCTAGTGCCTTACCATTTAATAGTAATACTTTATTTTATTGTGTTGGCTGTGGTATTTTCCATGTTCATTTCTGCAGTTTGATATCAGTTCGGTGAATGTTTTTATTAATGCTGTTGCGTGGAGTGACAGAATGACAGAAAGAAGAAATAGAATGATGGAAGATGACTACTTCAACCATGTTATGAGTGTTATTGTTGCATAGTTTGTCCAGAGAGTACACTGCAGCACTGCAATTGGCAACATGTTTGGAACATCGCAAGCAGAGTAGCCCACTTTTAGTTTTTGTTCATAGGGCAGGCTCTCACACACCCTATTTCCTTGAGAGATCATTAGTATTCTATGTTCTCCCCGTGTCCGCGTGGGTTTCCTCCGGGTGCTCCGGTTTCCCCCACAGTCCAAAGGTTAGGTTAACTGGTGACTCTAAGGTGGTGTTTACATTAGACCGTATCTGTCTCGTTTTCGTCGCGGATGCACTGTCCGTTCACATTAAAACGCCGGGAAACGACTCCACAGGCGGAACAACTTGAATCCGCCAGGGCCCACGTATTCAACCCAGTTCGTATCTGATCCGGTGCTGTGTAAACATTGAGGAATGAGGATATGCTGTGCTGAGCTCTAGCTGACGTCGTCATTGGACAACGTCACTGTGACATCCACCTTCCTGATTCGCTGGCATTGGTCATGCCACGTTGGTCATGTGACGCGACTGCTGAAAAACGGCGTGGACTTCACTTCATTAAAGAGTATAAAAGTATGAATATAATGCTTTGCTTTGTCATTCTTAATGTTGTTCATGGTAAGATGCAAATACTGCCCATTGTGTAGTTATGATTGTCTTTAGGCTTGCCATCCTTCCACTTGCAAGTGGTGAGTGACTTGCGCATGCCCAATATGCACTGGGATCACACACACAGCGGCTCAGTCCTGAATCACTGCTCGTGCGCTTCACTCGCGCGCTCTGTGAGCTGCGCAGGGCCGGAGTGCGCACCCTCCAGAGGGCACTCGCTGTTCAGGGCGGAGTGATTTGGAGCGTAGGATGCCTGTACAGAGCCGAGCCGCTGAGGAGGAAGTGCTGAGCCGCACTACACATTTCAACTTACGTGCCGTCTAATTAGTCATGTGATTAGCGTATCCTTGTATTGGCGTTGCTGTGTGCACGCGAATCGTTTTAAAAACGTTAATCTGATGATCCGCTGATACGGTCTAATGTAAACCCCACCTAAATTGACCATAGGTGTGAATGTGAGTGTGAATGGTTGTCTGTGTCTATGTATCAGCCCTGTGATGACCTGCCGACTTGTCCAGGGTGTACCCCGCCTTTCGCCTGTAGTCAGCTGGGATAGGCTCCAGCTTGCCTGCGACCCTGTAGAACAGGATAAAGTGGCTACAGATAATGAGATGATGCGTTTGACGCTTATT
Source organism: Neoarius graeffei (assembly GCF_027579695.1). Lineage (NCBI taxonomy): Eukaryota > Metazoa > Chordata > Actinopteri > Siluriformes > Ariidae > Neoarius > Neoarius graeffei. The sequence continues at coordinate 62,839,767 of NC_083578.1, read as the reverse complement.
TTGCAAAACTGTAACACATTTTGTTGTACTTTTTGTTCAGAGTACTATTTATGACAACAAAAGTTAATTTTTATACTGCATTATGTCATGTTGTCTTGGTGAGGACTCTTGCATTACTACACCCAACAGATGTTAGTGAAAACCTTTTTGTGTTGTGTTTCTGGGGAAAAGAAAAAAATCTGCTGATAATGATGTATCAGAAATTGTAAATCCCCAAATATTGAAATCTGTCTTAAAAATCCTATATCGGTCAAGCTCTACTTTCTCTTCCTGCCAGAATTTTCTTATTAGCAGCATTGGCAACTGTGATGTCGTCTCCTTCTTCCCAGTATGTAATAAAATCACTGTGGTTGGCCATGGGGCAGCAGTTGCTAAGATATCTTTGTTGACAGAAGGGTACTTCCTAAATGTGTGCTGTTCCTAACACGATATTTAGTTTCCACTGCAGTTCTGATGCTTCAAAGCTGGGAGGTTCGCTAAGCCAAAAAGAATGTTGCAGATGCTTTGTGTATCACTTCATGTCATATTCAAAAAGAGGAATGCAAAGATCAGTACTTACTGTTTCTATGACTAACAAGTGCTATTTTTATTACTGGCAGTGTAGCTTGTAACAATGAAGGAATATTAATTAAACCTAAGCCACTAAAATGTCTTGTTGCTATCATGTTTCTGGCCTTCATGTTTGTTCTGTGGGTGCACAAACTTTTGCACCCAGTTGAAACTCAACATGCCTTCAACTAAACAGAAGTGATCAGAACTGCTTCACTGATGGTTTTCTTTTTCTCAGTAAGAATGTATGCATGTATGTATGTATGTATCTAACTAACTAACTAACTAATTAACTAACAGGTCCGTATCGTGAAATACCGTGACTGGGGTCTTGAAAGTCCGAGGTCACGGTATTTCACCATACGGACCGACCTTAAGCTAGTAAATAATATCTTTTATTTTTTTCTTTACCAAATTCTAACAGAAAACGAGAGCGCCCAAAAGGGGAAAGCTGAGGCGAGCCGCCATTTTGAATCCTCATTCACGGCTGTAACGCAAATGGCTTCCTCTTCAGTATACAAGTGCACTTCCATGCCAGGAAAAAAAAAATACATTTTGCCGCCTATGTAGTCCCCTATTTATACAAAATTGAGTCATTCAGGATTCAGCCATGTTTTTGCTCGGCGTTAGCAACAGTTAGAGGTTTTTAGCTTTCTCCTGAAATGTTTTCTTTAATTTTGTCTTCCTCAGGGTAGTAAAACTCGCTTTCGCTGTGGACACTGTTATCGCTATCCATGCTGTAAAATTAATGCTGTTTTGAATCCTCATTCACGGCTGTAATGCAAATGGCTTCCTCCTCACTATACAAGTGCACTTCCATGCCAGGAAAAAAAAAACTACATTTTGCCACCTATGTAGTCCCCTATTTATACAAAATTGAGTCATTCAGGATTCAGCCATGTTTTTGCTCGGCGTTAGCAAGTTAGAGGTTTTTAGCTTTCTCCTGAAATGTTTTCTTTTATTTCTTCTTCCTCAGGGTAGTAAAACTTGCTTTCGCTGTGAACACTGTCGTTATCGCTATCCATGCTGTAAAATTAATGCTATTATGCTGAGAAATGCTGACAAAAATGTATAAGATTTTTGATAATCTTATAAATAAATCTTATTTAAAAAAAAAAAAGATAAATGTTGACAAATTCTACTATGTTTGTTGTAAACGAGCGAGTCGCCAGAGGTCCATAACTGGGGTCCATACTGTAGGATACGGACCCACTCGCCAGCCAATCAGAGCGCAGCATTTGATGGAAACCACACCGCGAAAAAAAAAATCTCCTTATTGACCTCGCTTGCTTGGTCTTTATGGGAAAATATCAGATCTCTGCCTTTTTGTAATTTTCCCGTAAAGATCGAGGTTAATAAGGAGTTTATTATATGGCGCTTTTTTTATTTCTAAGATAAATAAATACAGTCCTTATAATGAGGCATGGTACTGCTTTCAGTCACATCACATCATATACTTACGGGTAAGTCACGCATGCAGAATAAACAACTAGCGGTTTCAAAACTGAATTTGTGTTAGCGGTTAGTGGTTTCTGAATGCTCTTCGTTGCTCATTTCTTGAATAACTCAGTGACTCGTTTGTCTTTTGTGTTTCAGCCGTTTTTGATTTCATATTAATCTTTTTTTTTTGTCTTTTTGTTTTGTTTGTTTATTGCAATATTGAAAGCCAATGCCTTGGAAAGAAAGTACATAGTTGCCCACGGGCATTATGGGAAAATTCTGCCCACCAAGGAACCAATCAGGGCGCACGATTTTACCGGAAGTACCTCATGCCACATAATTTTTAATATCATGTTAATATGAAACAAGTAAATGCCATGAGCAGCTAGTAAAATAAAAAATTTTCAGTCAGTAATGAATTTTTAAAAATGCACTGTACAATTTTGAAAAGAACTATATTCACAAACACGCACGCATATAAAATTATCACTGCTCTGTAGGGCCCGAAAATATGTTTGGTTGTTGGTCAAAATAGGAACCTTAAGATATACGGATTTATCGGTCAGATGTTTTGTGATGATGTTAGTCTTTGTTTATAACCACAAAACTTTTATACTTCTAAATTAGCAGACTGACAAACTATGGTCAGTAAATCATAGAACATGATGGAAAGAATATCCAGTATAGAAAAAAAAATGCAACCCCAAATCAGAAAAATGTGGGATGTTAGGGGAAAAATGCAAATTAAAAAAAGAAAGCAGTGTTTTCTAAATTTAGTTTGACTTGTATTCCATTGCAACCAGTATAAACCCAAGATGTTTCAGGTTTTGTCTGGTCAACTTCATTTCATTTGTTAAAGTACATCCATTGCTGTGTTTCAGGCCTGCAACACATTCCAAAAAAAGTTGGGGTGAGGGCAATTTCGAGCTAGTAATGAGACAAAAAACCAACCCAAAAACAAATAATAATGTGATTTTGAAACAGGTGATGTCGACAGGTGATTGTAATCGTGATTTGGTGCAAAATCAGTATCCAGGAAAGCCCATGCCTTTGAGGAGCAAAGATGGGCTGAGGATCTCCAGTTTGTCAACAAATGTGTGAGAAATTTATTGAAATCTTTTAAAAATGATCTTTCTTAGATAGGAAGGGATTTGGATATTTCACCCTCTATGGTGAATAATATTATTAAAGGATTCAAGGAATCTGGAGGAATTTTGGTGTGTAAAGGGCAAGGGCACAAGCCTAAGCTGAACACCCTTAATCTGTGATCCCTCATACAGCACTATGTCAAGAACCATCATTCATCTATAGCTGATATAACCACACGGGCTCAGGATTACTTTGGCAAACGTTTGTCAAGTGCGACAATACGGAGTTACATCCACAAAAACCAGTCGAAACTTTACTGTGTAAAAAGGAAGGAAGCCTTATGTTAACGGTGTCCAGAAGCGCCGTCGACTTCTCTGGGATGGACCATTACACAGTGGAAATATGTACTGTGGTCAGAGGAATCAGTATCTCGTGTCTTTTTTTTGGGGGGGAGGAAATGGACACCTTGTGTTCTGGACCAAAGATGAAAAGGACCATCCAGACTGTTAGCAGCAACAAGTCCAAAAGCCAGGGTCTGTCATGGTATGGGGTTGTCCGTGCCCTTGATAAAGGTAACTTCTGTGATGGCAGCATTAATGTAGAAAGGTACACTGAGATTTTGGAGCAACATATGCTGCCTCCAAGACGACATCTTTTCCAGAGATATTTCGACAAGACAATGTAAAACCACATTCTGCACACATTACAAAGGTATGGCTGCGGAAGAAGAGGGTGCCTGTCCCCTCTGTCCCCAATAGAGAATGTGTGGTGGATTTTGAAGTAGGGCTGTGCGATATGGGAAAAAATGAATATCCCGATACATTTTCTCCATTTCACGATATACGATATATATCTCGATATATTTAAATCTCCTCTAAAGGACCCCATGAAATCTAACTTTTACTCTTTACTGTTTTCACTACAATCCCTGCAGATTAAATAACATTCTTGGTTAACTTTGCAGGTGGTTTTCAACAACACATTTTAAATGTTCATGTTGGTGATTAATCACAATTGAATTGAAATAAGACTATTTTTATTCAACAAAGATGTGACACAAACTGCAAAAACAGTCTTGAAAATTGCAACAAAGGGGCAACACAATACAGAGCTGCTCAGAGCTCAAACCAATAAAGTGCAAGCTCAACACTGAGAGAGACATTTAGCCTAAATAAGAAAAGTGCTCATTCATTAAATTATTTTAAAAAATAGCTCTCCAAGCTATTAACCTGACTACTGAGAACAACTGGAACATTCACAATAGAGAGAGAGATTGAGGGAGAGAAGAGAGAGATCTGCAAAATATCATTTTTCTCTTTGCACACTTTTGAACTGAATGTTTTCTGGCTCTGCCTCTCAGATGTGTATAATTCCGGCTGCTGCCTTTCGTGATGACAGGTTTTTTTTTTTTTTTTGCACACTTTACAAACTGGCATTTGCTGTTCCACGTCCTCCTCGCGATATCCAAAAAATGCCAGATGACTGACCCCTTACTAGTTCTTTTAGGAACCAATTCGTCTGCTTCCATTTTTAATTTGTCGCTGAAATTGACAGAGCTTACACGGTAGCCTATGCAAAATCAGCGATTGCACGAACTGAGTCAGCGCTGTAAACCGGAACCAGGAAATCTTGCAGTGTTGCCAGATACTGCTGACGTTTTCCAGCCCAAAATATGTTCAAAACGCACTTAAACCCGCCCAATCTGGCAACACAACCGAAACTAGAAAATCTTCCCGGAAGTTCCTTTCAGCACAGAGATGTCGCCCGGGATTGGTTGGCGAGTGCGTGACGTTATTGTTTTCTTTACCCTTAGGCAGCCTCTCGCATTACTGCCTGAGGGACAGGGAGATGTTTTAAACAAACACGAAACGAACGCAAGTTGGAAGATGACCATAAAATACTCGATAGTTACGATATAATAATTTTGTGTATCGCACACAGAATTTTTGGCGATATATCGAGTATATTCGATATATCGCACAGCCCTATTTTGAAGCGTAAAAATATGACAACGACCCTGTACTGTTGCACACCTTAAGACCTGTTTTCAGAACAAATGGGACAAAATAACACTCGAGATGCTTCTTCGCTTGGTGTCTTCAGTCCCTCACCATTTTTGAAGTGTTGTGAGAAAGAATGGCAACATTCTAGTAAATGGTTTATCGTCCCAACTTTTGTTGAAATGTGTGTATTTTGAAAAGAAGAAAAAAAACCCAGTACAATTCATGAGGTAAAACATCAAATAATAATGCTGTGTTGTTTTGAGTGCAGTACATGTCAAAGATGATGTATAATTCATTGTTTTCAGTTTTAGTTTTAACTTCAACATGCCGTCTCAACTTTTTCTGATTTGAGGTTGTCTTTCAAAGTGATGTGATGCCTTTACTACCCTGAAGCTGATTATTTTCCAATAAAAGCACACCATGAAATTTATTTTTTAATTTATTTTTATCACAGGAATTTGCCAACAACTAAAATGATTTATTAATGATAATCATACTTTTTAACCATTTGAAACGGTACATTTAATGTTGTTGAGCACCTGCAAGCCAAGTTCGTTCCTGTTATCATGCATGTTAGTGCAATAAAGTTATTTCCTTTTCAGCCTTTTTTTTTTTCCTCGCCTTTATTTAATAAGACAAAAAACAAACAAACCCTTGCAGCCTGTCATGGTAACAAGACCATGGAAAGACCTCTGTCCTGAAGACACTTCAGTGATGGAAAATTTACTGACCGTTACAAGAAACGGACACCTCATTCCATGAAAGCTTCACCATATCAATGATTATATAGCTTTCTTCGTTAAATATCAACTATGCTTTTTTTTTTTTTAAAGACAAGCTCTTTTTATTATGAGCCTTAGATTATGTAGCACTTCCTCCAGTAAAGTCTCTGGGAATGAGCTGTTACTATAGAATAACGATAGCCTGGCTGAGCCGCCACAGAATGTCTGGTCTTGTGAGCTCTCATATGCTGTTGTTCTCTCCTAATGAAGCACCTTGCGCAGTAACGTAAGACAAACAATGTCGTGCCCCCATCGTGTTGTCTCTCTGGATTTCCATACCTGATGCTAAGTGCTGCACAAAAGTGCCACAAACCTGACCGGTGTGAAAATTGCCCTGCAGTGACAATTGACTTGCCAAGTGATGCCATCCATTGGCCATTTGAGTGGCTCTTCCGCATGCCATCTGGTGGTGTGCCATTGACCCTGTTGGGTTCATCTGCCACACTGCACCGAAAAGCGCCCGGCTGCCAGCGCCTTATTGGTGATGTACTGTTTAACCCATAGCTGGAACCCAGGCGGGTGTTACCACTCCGGGTCAGAGTGGACCTGGGAGCAATGGTGATTAAGGGGTAACTCCACTTTCCCCAATACTCAAATCCCCCGGACCTGAGACTCACCACCGGTTACAATTTAAAGTCATTCCCAGGACTAAAGACTATGTGCTGCTATAGAGAATTAACCAACACCGTTGGGAATTCAGCAGTGCTGTGATATTTGATCATGAACTTTATTATAAAACTGAAATGAATAAAGTCTAATTTAAGTCAAGGACTTTCAGTGTTGTCGTCATGTGAAGCTAGATTCACATTACCAGGCGGAAGTGACTCTTATCCATACATGTCAACCTATATGGAATGTCCGTATTTTATACGGATTTGATTCAATAAACGTAGTATACGGGCGTACAAATAGTTATACGAATTCTTTAAAAAAAACTTCAATATTTATTTAGAGCTATAATCAATTCCCACGATGATAAAAGAGCGCATAACATTTACAAACATACTGTACACCACAGACAGCCAGTAAAGAGTCTTATGAAATCGCGCGTTATCTTGTGGTAGCGAGACTTCGTTCCACTTTTGATCATGCGCACACCGCATTGCGAGAATCCCGCCAACCGGGAAGTAACATTTTGTTTGAAACGCATATTTCCACCTGAGCGACTTTCAATAGCGACTGAAAAGATTCTGAATGGGCACTCCGGCAAGATCAACACAGACACTTGCTGTGACATGCAGCCTAGTGAGGTATTGGTGCAGACTGCTAAAAAAAAGCTGTCATGGAGTACAATTCAGAACATTAGAGTGACACTTTGTGTTTTTGTCAAACATTGGAGCTTTGTATTCATTCTGAAGGTTTATTGTTATTAATATTGAATAAAAAGTAACTGGGATATATCATTGTTAATTATCATTCAAATTTTTGGTAAATTATTTTAATTTGCATCTTATAAGGATTTTATAAGGGAAATACGGATTTTGGAGGTTGGTTATACAGGTTTGATTGACCAAAGGTTGACATGTATGCTTATCTGATTATTTATTTATTTATTTATTTTTTGCCTTAATATGAGGCAGATCTGATGTTTTCCAGGCTGTGTGGACACAGGAATCCAGTATTTTCAAATCAGATTTGAATCACTTTCACATGTGGTCTAGGACATATCAGAGTCGTCATGTGACATGAATGAGAGGTTTTAATTCCAGGAGTTGTCTTGCAAATTGTTTTTGTTGTTGGTGACCCAGATGACTTGTGTAAAAACATATCAGTGAGCACATGCGTGCCGTTTCAGAGGACAGATGAAATCACATTAGTTATATACAGATCACTTGTAATTATGAATGTGAACGGTCAAGATGGGCAAATCCGATCTGAGCAAAAAAAAAAAATTGGAATTGAATGATGAGGCTCGTAATGTGAACGTAGCCTGAGAAGCAAAATGCAGGGAGTAACTACAGAGTGCTTCACTAATAAATAGAGAAATAATACCAGTTGCAGTGTGCTTGCTTCATCAGAAGCTCTTTCTTTACACACTCAACTGATGAGGAAATTCTGCTTGTAATATCCTCTTTCTTTATACCATGATGAAATTTTTTACTATTTCTACATAACAAACAAAAATATTTGCTCCCATAAAATGAAGAGTATGCATTGTTTTTATTATATTGCTCCTGCGAGAATTAACCTTTTGTGTGTGTGTGTGTCTGTTCGCAGCGTTCCAAAACATGAACTCAAAAAGAAAAGCAGAGACATGGAAAAGAAACCGGAGACAGCTGGTGAGTAAATGGATGTAAACATGCAGTACAGTGAAGTGCTAAGCAGCATGAAGGTGTGATATTAATCTTGCTCTGCTTTAAGAGGTTCCTCTGTTCCATGGACTGGAGTAGATTAATGGACTTGGTGTGTGTACACATTAGTTTTACAAGCTGAAGTGGATCTGTCTGCTTTATTATCCCCCGCTGGCCAAAAGGCCCGAAGGCGGATTATGTCGTGGCGATGTCCATCTGTCCATCCGTCCCAGGAAGGGTGCTCATCTTCTGAAATCAACTCCTCTCACAATTTTTGGAGGAATTTCACGAAACTTGACAGGATTCTTATGTCAGTACTACGTGTATTGTAATTTTGTTAAATTCGGTCACATTTTACCAGAGTTACAGCCCTTGATTAACAAAATTATACTTTGACAATTCCATGAGAGTGCATTTTCCTTCTGAAATCAACTCCTCTCACAATTTTTGGAGGAATTTCATGAAACTTGGCAAAAGGCATTATTATCATGTCTGTAGTACGCATATTTGTTATTTTGTTCAATTCGGTTGCATTTTACCAGAGTTGTAGCCCTTGATTAACAACCTTGTACTTTCACAATTTCATGAAGGTGTGCTCGCCTTCTGACATCAACTCCTCTCACAATTTTTGGATGAATTTCTCGAAGCTTGGCAAAAGCCCTTGTTATATGACGGTAATACGCATATTGCGATTTAATTTCGTTTGTGAAAATTTTCCCAGAGTTTTGACCCTTGATTAAATAACTTGTACTTTGACAGTTTCACGAGGGTGTACATTCTTCTGAAATCACCTCCTCTCACAATTTGTGAAGGAATTTCGCCAAACTTGGCAAAAGGCTTTGTTATATGACAGTTAAACTTCATTTCATTTGGGCAGATTTTATCAGTTATGCCCTTGATTATTAACAAACTTGTACTTTGGCATTTTCATCAAGGCGTGATTTCTGGATATTGTTCACCACCAAGGTTTAAGACTGGTCCTAGGGGCCTTTAGAACCTCTCCAGTGCAGAGTCTTTATGTAGAAGCAAGAGAACCTTCCCTTAAATTGCGACGCTTGAAACTTGCACTTCAATATGCAGTCAAAATCAAAGGGAACAGAGATAACCCGGCATACCCCACTGTCTTTCAGCCACAGTATTTGGACTTTTATGAAGCCAGACCGCGGACTATCAGACCTTTCGGATTAAGAATTAAACCTTTCCTTCAGGATCTGAATATTGATCTGGATGGACTAATATCCTCTTCCCTTTGTTCCATTCCCCCTTGGACCTTGAGAAAACCTGTAATTGTGCAGGACCTGAGTCACAGAAAGAAAGCTAACACACACCCAAACGAGTACCAGAGTTGCTTCCTCGATGTAAGACAGCGCTTCCCTATGCACACTCCGATCTATACTGATGGCTCAAAAACTGATACCTGTGTGTCCTCAGCAATGGTAGTCGCCTCTAATCAGTGTGGAATACGCATCCCAAGTCTGTGCTCAATTTTTACAGCCGAAGCCCAAGCCTTGCTCTTAAGTCTTGAATACATTGAAGAGTCCAAACTGCAAAAAGCCTTGATTTGTACAGATTCTAGATCATGCCTACAGGCATTGGAGTTCTTAAAGACTGACCACCCTCTTATTGTCAACATACTTGAAAAAGTGGAATACTTAACTAAAATCAATATGGACATTATTTTTTGTTGGGTCCCTGGCCATGTGGGTTTGACTGGTAATGAAAAAGCAGATAATGCTGCTAAAGGAGCCCTGAATGAAGAGATTTCTGAATGCCAAATCCCTGTCTCTGATATCAGACCTGTTCTTTCTTCCTACATAAATGACAAATGGCAAGCCGATTGGACTAACTGTGCTGGCAACAAGCTGAAAGAAATATGCACTAATGTGAAACAAGTGACTATTCAATCTTTTTCATGTAGACATGACCAAGTTGTCTACACAAGGGGTAGAATTGGACACTCTAGACTAACACATGGTTTTCTGTTAACTGGAGGTGAACCTCCACTTTGCGATCTTTGTGGTGATCTCTTATCAATTAAGCACATTTTGTCTTGCCCTGCTTTTAGAATACAAAGGCAGAAGTTTTTTAAAGAAAGCACAATGCTAGATATTTTTAATAAGGTTTCACCGTTAAAGGTTTTAAACTTTTTGAAGTGCATTGATGTGTACAAACGTATTTGATGTATTTATTTATTTATTTATTTATTTATTTTATTATTGGTTTTAATTTTATGTAATATTTATTACCTGTATTGGCCATGAAATAGCCATAGATGCTTAAATGGCAATAAATGTAAACAAACAAAAATCAAGGCGTGATTTTGCTTTCTGAAATCAACTTCCCTCACAATGTTTATTATCCCCCGCTGGGCGAAAGGCCTGAAGGGGGATTATGTCGTGGCGATGTCCGTCTGTCCCTCCATCCTTCCGTCCATCCCAGGAAGGGCGCTCACCTTCTGAAATCAACTCCTCTCAATTTTTGGAGGAATTTCATGAAACTTGGCAGGATTCTTTATGTCAGTAATACGCATGTTGCAATTTCGTTCCATTCAGTCGCGTTTTACCAGAGTTATGGCCGAGTTGCCAGCGGGGGATATCGTGCTCTCAGAGCATTCTTGTGAGTAATGGTGAATAAATGGGCTTTGTGTTACTTCAGGCCTTCTCCACTGTTGGAACCCCTGACTACATCGCTCCAGAAGTATTTCTGCAGAACGGATACAATAAACTCTGTGATTGGTGGAGCCTGGGGGTCATCATGTACGAGATGCTTATCGGTGAGTTAGAACTCCTCGTGTTAGTTTTTCAGTTCTGAATCACTGAGGTCGTCCTACATGCTAACAGAAGATACACAACATGCAGGTTACCCACCCTTCTGCTCAGAGACTCCTCAGGAGACGTACAGGAAGGTGATGAATTGGCGGGAAACGCTGACTTTCCCCCCCGAAGTTCCCATTTCAGAGAAGGCAAAGGATCTTATTCTCAGGTACGAGTTGCGCCTCTAGCATTTACGTGCATCAAGCATTTATCGTACGTCCTATAATCACAATGCTTGTGAGAGTCCGGCATGTTTTTCTTACACATTAGCTGGAAGGTGGTAGTATTTCTAATCATACGAGTGCTTACAGGGGATGGAACAGCAGCTCTGACGGTAGTGCTGGCTGTAATGCAAATCACAGGTTTATACTGTATTAATACGCTTGTACTAATATGGTATCATTTCTATACATTTATATTCTTTACATAGACCTGTATGGTGGATAATCAACATAATTTAAAGTTGACAGATTATGCCTCTTTTCCACAAGTTGATACAGTTCCCTGAGGTCTTGATGAAATGCCTGTGACGTGCTTTGATCAAAATACCACAAGGATAAAGCACCACAGCTCCATTCTCACCAGCCGATTTGTGCGCATGGTCCTTTAAATGGTATAATGACCCACTGCTCACCCCACCCCCTGTTCCACTGGCCAATCAGGCAGCAATTTCGTCATGACTATTCTAAGGTGGTGTTTACATTAGACCGTATCCGTCTCGTTTTCGTCGCGGATGCACTGTCCGTTCACATTAAAACGCCGGGAAACGACTCCACAGGCAGAACAACTTGAATCCGCCAGGGCCCACGTATTCAACCCAGTTCGTATCTGATCCGGTGCTGTGTAAACATTGAGATACGAGGAAACGCAGTGCTGAGCTCTAGCTGACGTCGTCATTGGACAACGTCACTGTGACATCCACCTTCCTGATTCGCTGGCGTTGTTCATGCCACGTTGGTCATGTGACGCGACTGCTGAAAAACGGCGCGGACTTCACTTCCTGCTATTGTTTCCGCCTTGTATCACCTTTTTGTTTTTCATTAAAGAGTATAAAAGTATGAATATAATGCTTTGCTTTGTCATTCTTAATGTTGTTCATGGTAAGATGCAAATACTGCCCATTGTGTAGTTATGATTGTCTTTAGGCTTGCCATCCTTCCACTTGCAAGTGGTGAGTGACTTGCGCATGCCCGATATGCACTGGGATCACACACACAGCGGCTCAGTCCCGAATCACTGCTCGTGCGCTTCACTCGCGCGCTGTGTGAGCTGCGCAGGGCCGGAGTGCGCACCCTCCAGAGGGCACTCGCTGTTCAGGGCGGAGTGATTTGGAGCGCAGCCGCTGAGGAGGAAGCGCTGAGCTGCACTGACACATTTCAACTTACGTGCCGTCTAATTAGTCATGTGATTAGCGTATCCGTGTATTGGCGTTGCTGTGTGCACGCGAATCGTTTTAAAAACGTTAATCTGATGATCCGCTGATACGGTCTAATGTAAACACCACCTAAGTGTGCAACCACGTGACAAAAACAGTGTGACGTATGCACCTGTCACCATGTTGGATGATATACAAATCCAGAATACAAGGACGTGTATTCTTGTTTTAGGACCAGCAAATGGCCTAGTGGTTAGCGTGTCTGCCTCTCGAATGCCTAGACGACTTGGTGCTGCCATTAAAAATCATGGAGGCCATACAAAGTACTAGATGTAGTAGTTTTTGTTGTGGGGTGTACTCATTTTTGCACCACCCTAATTTGAGTAAAACTGAAAAAATGTGTAATCCTAAGTTTATATTATTAACCTTACTTTCCCGTTATAAGTTAAACAGATGTTATATTAAACTTTGTCTTTTCAAGATTTTGGAAATTGTTTGTGTTCATTGAGATATTGTTTAAAATGTTACTTTTCAAAGGGGGTGTACTCATTTACGCTCAGCACTGTATGTATGCAAGCACTGAAAAAGTTTTTCTTAATATATCCCCTTCAAGGCTGCTGATTTAAGCAGATTTTTGAAAACGCGTGGTCTACCAAATAAAAATATGTAATTGTTGAAACGGTGACGTTTTGTGTCAGGAAATGTTTAACGTTAATGGAAGCTCTCTCTCTCTCTCTGTCTCTAGTGTCAGCACTTTATAACAGTCGGTAGGTTTTCTGTCATGAAAAAGCCTCCACTTTAAAGTGCATATCACGGGTAAATTCAGGAGCAAGATCAGTGTAATTCTCCTATTTTATATTAAACTTTGGTCAAATATCTGTCACATTCTGCATTCTCTGCTATTTTTTTTTTTACCTTGCGCAATACCAGAAAAATTCAGTTGAAATCAAGGATTTCCCGGGAAACATTGATTTTCGTGACGTCATCTGTGGGATGCCTCCTTCTGAATCCTACGTCAGCGCTGGTTTGTTTATGAGAAAACGACCTGGTGGTTTCCTGCAAATTTCTTCAATGTTATCACGTAATTATTAAAATGGTTAACAGATGTATCATAGGAGGGTGTAGCAACACCAATCTTGATGGGATTAGTACTCATTGTTTCCCAAAAGACCGGACAAAGAGAGAGAAATGGGAGCGCTTGGTCTACACAGGCTGTGCACTGAAACCGTGCAAAGCTCTCGCAGCCTGCTGGCGCTTCCGCAGATAACATCACGAATCTGGATCCAGACTCCCTTGGGATTTTTCCAGACGTCTCATCTCATCTCATTATCTGTAGCCGCTTTATCCTGTTCTACAGGGTCACAGGCAAGCTGGAGCCTATCCCAGCTGACTACAGGCGAAAGGCGGGGTACACCCTGGACAAGTCGCCAGGTCATCACAGGGCTGACACATGGACACAGACAACCATTCACACTCACATTCACACCTACGGTCAATTTAGAGTCACCAGTTAACCTAACCTGCATGTCTTTGGACTGTGGGGGAAACCGGAGCACCCGGAGGAAACCCACGCGGACACGGGGAGAACATGCAAACTCAACACAGAAAGGCCCTCGCCGGCCCCGGGGCTCGAACCCAGGACCTTCTTGCTGTGAGGCGACAGCGCTAACCGCCCTTTTTCCAGACGTGTTTTATTTTATTTTTTTCTGCTGTAGACAGATGGCCTTGTGCAAAATTACCCTTCTGGATGAGGGTGTAAAGGGACATACTTTTGTATAAAAAAACAAAACATGAAATTGGTCCAGAATATGCACTTTAAGCTTTCTGGTTTCTTGGTAATAAAAGAATATATGCTTTTTTTTTCCTTATTAATTTCATGAGAGAGAATAGATGTGTAGCTAATGTAAGTGATCACAGGAATGAACTTGTCTTGCAGGTGTTCAGCCAACATTCAATGTAACTATAAACTGATAAAAAGTATGATGATCATTAACGAATTGTAATTGCTGGCAAGTTGATGTGATGTGATGTGATATAAGATGATTTTCCTCTAACAGCATGTCTGAGGGTTTTTTCCCCCCCGGTACAGATAATTTGATTGCTGTTGGTTTGACAAAAATATGAGCATATTATAAATAGTTCCCGAGGAATGAATGGTGTGTTGTGTTCTAGGTTCTGCTGCGAGAGTGAAAACAGGATTGGCGCTGCTGGAGTTGAAGAGATCAAATCCAATCCTTTCTTTGAAGGGGTGGACTATGACCATATCAGGTAGAGCCTTTTAAGTGCTGTATGCTGGAAGATAGGCTTGTGTAGTATTGATTTTTTTTTTCCCTCCTCTGCTTGCATTTTTCCATTTTAAAATATTATAATAAACAGTGTAATTTTACAGAAGCGCGAGCCTGGAAAAGACAGGAAATCAAGCATTTCCACAATTTCAGATTTAATAAATATATGAGAGGGTGTACTAATACTGCACAGTCAAGAACGGCAGCGGTCATGAAAACTCAGCTGGATGCTGGGCTTTTGAATGATTTTGCACTAATGTGCAGTAAACAGTTTAAAAAAAATATTCCTTTATTGATCCCCATGATGGGAAATTAGCCCTGTGTCTGAAATCGTTCCCTACTCACTATATAGTGAGGACGCCATTTTGTAGTGCTGTCCGAAACCTTAGTCAGGATTACTACACCCTATATAGTGCACTCAAAGTATCCCACAATGCATCACGAAAAGTAGTGTACAACCGATGGTCACTAACCAAAGCAATATATCCCATCATGCATTGCGGTCACGCTGAAAGAAATCAAACTAATACCCTGTCCACACTAGGGATTTTGTACCGATACGAAACTACTTTCGTACCGCAACACCTGTCCACACTAGCAACTATACCAGTACTGTAGCGGTATAACTGTATCGGTACGAAACCCACAAATGTATGGGTTTCGTACCGGTACAGTATCGGTACTGTAACGCTTCGCTGTAGTGTGGACAGATGAAGCAGCTCTGTATCGATACAAATATAATGCGCATGCACAAAGTCACACACCTCAATTGATGTCTTCGCTGAATAAAATAGTGAAGAACGGGGATTCGTTTGTTTCTTTCTCAACTGCCTCGCACGTTTTATACGATTTGACTGAATAAATGACCACCAGAAATACAGACTGTACATTGACAACAAAAAGCACACACACGTTGTTTCATCCGTACGGAAGCCGAGAGAGGCCCTTCATATAATCCTTTTTTATTCACCTTGTTATCCCGAGATAACGACATAATTAATTCAGGATCTTGAGAAAACAACACAACTAATTCGAGATCTCGAGAAAACAAAACCGTTATTTCGAGATCTCGAGAAAACAAAACAATTATTTCATGATCTCGAGTAAACAGCTGAGAAATGGTTCATTCAGGTGCGCCAAGAGACTTGTGATATGCTGACTTTGGGGCTATTTCTCATTCTGTATAGACGCAACTTTGGTCATTAGAATGTCTGGAATAATCGATCAACTAATAAGGCAATATTTTGATCAGGGGTTGACACAGGGAGAGATTGCATTAAGTCTTTTAATAAGGGATCATTTCAAAATTAGTCCGCGGCACCTCCGCAGAAGACTGGCCCGGCTTCGTCTCTACCGACGGAGATACAGTGATCCAGCTGAGATCATGAAATAATTGTTTTGTTTTCTCGAGATCACAGAATAATTGTTTTGTTTTCTCGAGATCACGGAATAACGGATGCCATATATTCTTGGAAGGAAGTTACTCTGTAACCACAAACAGTTCACGCACGTGCATTTCAACTACTGTGAAAGAAAACTGCAAACATTTCTCGCTAGTGTGGACAGATGCACTAAACTGTACCGGTATACTTTGTATCGATACAGTTATACCACTATCGTACCGGTATAAGTGTGAACACAGCATAAAAGTCTCAAATTTGATTTAATAAAAGGCAGCGGCAAAGAAGAAAGTATTCAGCCTTGATTTAAAAGAACTGAAAGATGCAGGTACTTTGTATTGATTAATGTGGGAAATGCGCTCAGTATAATATGGATTTATCACAAAAATACATGTATGTATTTATTATTTTGAAAACTCACCAGCCGACTGATCTGGCACATATTAGATTAGATAATACTTTATTGATCCCTTTGGGCGGGTTCCCTCAGGGAAGTTAAAATTCCAGTAGCATCATTACATGATAAACAGAGAATATAAATAGAGAGAACTTCTAGATAAATTAAATTAGGTATTTACATATACAAATATAAAAAAGAATAAGATATGGGGAAGAGGAAGGGAAAAAAAATTTTGGCACGTTTTAATTGTGCGACAGTAATGACGCAAATACCAGCACGACAGACTAGTGTCCGAAAGCGTTTTTCATTTTACCAATGAGCTCAATGATTTCAGACACAGGATAGGTGTTGCAGCAGCTCAAGTACAGAGTAAAATATATATACACACACACACGTGTGTGTGTGTGTGTATATATATATATATATATATATATATATATATATATATATATATATATATATATATATATATAAATACGTGTGTATAAAATAATACGTGTATATATATAAAAAAATAATACGTGTGTATGTGTATATATATATATATATATATATATATATATATATAAAAAATAAAGAAGACAGAAATAAAATATAATAGAATATAATAAATAGAATGGAATAAAATGTAGAATATAACAAAGTATAATAGATTTTATATATTTTAAAATAACAGGTCATTTTGATATCATTTTACATGATCAGCTTTCTCACTTTTCTGCTGCTCAGTGTTATTTAATCACTTGGTAATTATCATCACCATTAACATTAATTGTATAAGTGTTAGATTTTACACTTCACTGAGGGTGTTTAATCTTTTTGGGGTAAAATCCTTTCTCTTTCAGCCAAAACCAAAACTGTTATTGAGAAAAAGACTGTGCTTTTGGCGGATTTTTGAGTGATGACTCCGCATACCCCCATGTCAAACTGAGGAGCTTCTACACAAAATACAAAAAAAAGTTTAGCAGGTCTGGGTCTTCTAATATTTAAATAATGTTGGCTGGCGTTGAATGGTATATCAGATGTATTCCATTCAGTTAGCATGATACTGAACTCGTCTTTGACTCATTCAATATCATGCTAACTGAATGGAATATATCTGATATAGCACGAAAAAAAGCCAGCCAATATTATTATTATTATTATTATTATTATTATACACTCTTCATATCAGCATTCTCAAAGACCAGCGCTAGCTTACCCACGACTCGGTGCTGTTAGTACGGCAGTGCAGTCACCTTCCAGCCGGTGTAGCGTTCATCAGTAGTGTTGGCGAATGCTAATAAAGCAGTCAAGTCAGTGCTATCGAGGGCAAGTAACGCAGACTCGCAACCGAAAAACTAAGATTTCTGTCTCCAGACTCTTCTTCCACGCACGCTCACCACAATATTTTTCACTCAGACTTAAGTATTCATTTCCCTGTGTAATCTACTTGGTTACTTTTAAAATCAATATCGACAACTTACACACAACAGAGCTACCTGGTAGCCAAAATTCTCTCAAAATCTTCCGTATTTAACAAGGCAAACCTGGTGGCCGTGTTTGTTTGCAAATTGTCACAGTCGCTTGCTAGTACGGAAGTTTTACATCTCCGACCTGTCTCTTTTCCAGTTTTTCGATGTCCGTTGGTATGTTTTTCTCTTGTAAATCAAATCAAAGTCCTTCCCACGCCATGTGGTGCATAGGGCGGCGCCGACCTCCGTTTCCGTAGCCCTCGGCCTCTCGCCTATCACATAGCTAGGGTTACAGTGGGGGGGCTGGTCCTCTGGTAACCGCGAGAGTTTGACTCCCCACTCGCATCTGTATTGCAGCATGCCTTGCCACATGGCAGTAGGCACCATTTTTAAGATGGTCTTTGGTATGACCCGACCATGAGTAGAACTCGCGATCTCCCGATCAAGAGGCGGACACGCTAACCACTAGGCCAACTCGCGGTATATTCTCTTGTAAATATGCATGAAGAATATCTATTGAAGTTCTGGCAGCCTTTCGGGTGTTGAGCGCGTCTTTCTCTTTCCCGGCGAACAAAGAAATGATTGTGCACATGCGCAGCAGAAAAGTTTCTCATTGGATATTCGCATCAGCTCCGACGTGTGTTGTCTTGACAACGTGCAATATGTAACAATACTGCACGCTCGTTCTCCATTGGGTAGAGTGGCATAATACATGTAGGATAAGTGATATGCTAATAATACTGTATGCCATCAAACCAAATGAATGAAACCTGCTAGAAGGGAATAGAATACATGTTTTTATTCCATCGAAAAAGCGTCCTGTATGTATAATAGTCAATATTGCACATGTAACAGTCTGGTTATAGTGAATACTGGCAATCTAGGTCATCACAGCCATGCAAATATTCAGTATAACTGCACTCTCGCTTGTGTCATATTGCTTTTATACAATAGTTCTATAAGCAGTAATTTAATATCGAATGGGTGACATTTCGGACACAATATGGCCAAATGTTCCGTTTTATTTTTGCACCCCTAGTAGAAATGGATCCCAAACAAGTCTTGCTCACTGTATAGCACGTCAGCTAGCTGGCTAGCTAGCTAGCTAGCTCAAATTGATTTGTATATTCCTTTTAAAGGTGTGTCAGGTGAAGTTGACATCCCTTCTTTCTTTCATCTTTATCTTTCATAGTTTTATGTCAAATTATATTTCAAATTATATTATATTTCTGAAAAATTTTGTTTGTCCACTGATGTCACTAATACTACAGTAATAACCATTTTGAATTAGGAAGTGTAATTTTATGTGGCGAGCACAGACAAGTGGAGTGATAATGTTCCACTGCAGTTATACTAAATATAAGCCTTCTTGTCATGTTACTCAACCAAATCAATCAAATGAGTGGACATGAACTAACTGTTGTATTGGACCAGCCAAAAGTTTGGACATGCCTTTAAATTCACTAGTTTTTCTTTATTTTTATTAATTAAAAGTCACCTCATGTCTTAAAGTAACGATGGATGTCGTTTCTCTTTACTTAATTGAGCGGCTCTTGACATAATATGGATTACTACAGTTGTGGAATCGGGCTGTTTACTGTATTATTATTTACTGTTTGATCCCAAACGCATTAAGAAGTCAAGAAATTGCACTAATTAACTTTTGACAAGGCACCTGTTAATTGAAAAGCATTCTAGGTGACTCCTTCATGAAGCTGGTTAAGATGGTGTCGATAGGGGCCTTTTACTGATGTCACAGATTTTTGTTTATCACGCAGCATCTGCCATATTGCTGTACAAACAAAGAAACATAGTTGCGACAGTTAATAATGAAAATCGACACGACTGCAGTCGGTACAATCTCTCTGAAATGATTAAAATTTTATATTTAAAAAAAAAAGCACAACTTTATTCATCCCACACTTGTGAAATTCCTCTCTGCATTCAACCCATCTGAAGCAGTGAGAACACACATGCACAATGAGCACACACACATACCCAGAGCAGTGGGCAGCCATGCTAACAGCGCCCAGGGAGCAGTTGGGAGTTAGGTGCCTCAGCCCAAGGCCGTCCCATATTAACCTAACCTGCATGTCTTTGGACTGTGGGGGAAACCGGAGCACCCGGAGGAAACCCACGCGGACACGGGGAGAACATGCAAACTCTGCACAGAAAGGCCCTCGCCGGCCACGGGGCTCGAACCCGGACCTTCTTGCTGAGGCGACAGCGCTAACCACTACACCACCGTGCCGCCCCCATTATAAAACTATATAATACTAATGATCTCTCAAGGAAATAGGGTGTGTGTGGGCCTGCCCTATGAACAAAAACTAACCTATGAAAAAAAAAACCTATGAAAAAAACCATTACACCACCGTGTTGCCCACAATACCAGCAGATCTCATTACATCCAAAAGCTGAAACATGCAGGCATCACAGATCCATGTAATTTACCCACAAATGTATTTATTTTGCCACTGCTCTGGGAGTGTGTGTGTGGGTTTTCACTGCTTCAAATGGTTTAAATGCAGAGGAGGAATTTCACTGTGCTTGAGTGTATATGTGACAAAAATAAAGGCTTCTTAATTTACCCACAAATCTCTTTATTCCACTTGAAAAGTGTTCGGCAAACTAGCTACCGGATTTGGGACACTACAACATCCTGAATTATTTAGTATTTGTGACTTCTAAATCCACCAGAGATGCTAAAGGCAGACAAAACTACAGATGCCTTCTGATATTTTGAGGCAGTTTTCGTGCCAGAATGTTATGGGAAATTCCCAATAAAGAAAAATACCTTATTATGACAAAGGTAAGCTCAAACGTGGACTTCTAATAGTAATAAACAAGCCAGGGTCTAGATCTAGCATATTTTATGGTGTTTAGCCGAGTCTACATTATCAGTACATAACAAACATACTGCTAGTCTCGCCAAGCATTAGGTCTAATAAAATATATCATGTCAATGCAGCCTGTAAAAAGCTTTACTATCTCGACCAAAGTTCTGTCCATGTTACGCCAACTTACGGACTTGTTGAATGTTAACTTGAGTACGCCGAGGCTAGATCTAGATCTTTGGAATTTTTATAACTCAATGGCCTTGAGCTAGAAAAAGTTTCAGGAAAAATACAACCCTGATTCCAAAAAAGTTGGGACAAAGTACAAATTGTAAATAAAAACGGAATGCAATAATTTACAAATCTCAAAAACTGATATTGTATTCACAATAGAACATAGACAACATATCAAATGTCGAAAGTGAGACATTTTGAAATTTCATGCCAAATAGTCTAATCAAGTCAACTTTATTGTCAAATATGCTATACATGCTTGACATACAGCACAGATGAGACAGGCAATAATGCTCCTTTTCCACCAAATCAGTTCCAGGGCTGGTTTGGGGCCGGTGCTGGTTCACAACTCGTTCAACTTGCGAGCCAGCTGAGAACCAGTTTGCTTTTCCATAGCTCGGGGTGCTAAGGGAAGCCATGTCAGTTACATCGCTGTATACTTCAGTTACATCGCTGCGTTTGCATAAACCTTGGCGCGAACATCGAAGCAACAACACGGAGAAGAAGCAGCAGCAACAACAATAATGGATGACTTCACGTTTGTACAGCTGCTGCTTCTCGTCGCTTAAAAATGGCGATCTATTGTTGTTGGTCTTATCTCCGCCCCCCCCGACGTAAACGGTTCTTTCCTCTGGCCCAGCAAAGAGTTGGTGCTAGCCTGGAACCGGTTTTTCTAGCCCAAGAGCCAGTTCTTTGTCAGTGGAAACAGAAAACCCGGTTCCAAACTAAGCACTGGCCCCCAACCAGCCCTGGAACTGCTTTGGTGGAAAAGAGGCATTAGAGGCTGAAAAAGTTAAAGGTACAAAAAAGGAACAGCTGGAGGACCAAATTGCAACTCATTAGGTCAATTGGCAATAGGTCATTAACATGACTGGGGATAAAAAGAGCATCTTGGAGTGGCAGCGGCTCTCAGAAGTAAAGATGGGAAGAGGATCACCAATCCCCCTAATTCTGCACCGACAAATAGTGGAGCAATATCAGAAAGGAGTTCGACAGTGTAAAATTGCAAAGAGTTTGAACATATCATCTACAGTGCATAATATCATCAAAAGATTCAGAGAATCTGGAAGAATCTCTGTGCGTAAGGGTCAAGGCCAGAAAACCATACTGGGTGCCCGTGATCTTCGGGCCCTTAGACAACACTGCATCACATACAGGCATGCTTCTGTATTGGAAATCACAAACTGGGCTCAGGAATATTTCCAGAGAACATTATCTGTGAACACAATTCACCGTGCCATCCGCCGTTGCCAGCTAAAACTCTATAGTTCAAAGAAGAAGCCGTATCTAAACATGATCCAGAAGCGCAGACGTCTTCTCTGGGCCAAGGCTCATTTAAAATGGACTGTGGCAAAGTGGAAAACTGTTCTGTGGTCAGACGAATCAAAATTTGAAGTTCTTTATGGAAATCAGGGACGCCGTGTCATTCGGACTAAAGAGGAGAAGGACGACCCAAGTTGTTATCAGCGCTCAGTTCAGAAGCCTGCATCTCTGATGGTATGGGGTTGCATTAGTGCATGTGGCATGGGCAGCTTACACATCTGGAAAGACACCATCAATACTGAAAGGTATATCCAGGTTCTAGAGCAACATATGCTCCCATCCAGACGACGTCTCTTTCACGGAAGACCTTGCATTTTCCAACATGACAATGCCAAACCACATACTGCATCAATTACAGCATCATGGCTGCGTAGAAGAAGGGTCCGGGTACTGAACTGGCCAGCCTGCAGTCCAGATCTTTCACCCATAGAAAACATTTGGCGCATCATAAAACGGAAGATACGACAAAAAAGACCTAAGACAGTTGAGCAACTAGAATCCTACATTAGACAAGAATGGGTTAACATTCCTATCCCTAAACTTGAGCAACTTGTCTCCTCAGTCCCCAGACGTTTACAGACTGTTGTAAAGAGAAAAGGGGATGTCTCGCAGTGGTAAACATGGCCTTGTCCCAACTTTTTTGAGATGTGTTGTTGTCATGAAATTTAAAATCACCTAATTTTTCTCTTTAAATGATACATTTTCTCAGTTTAAACATTTATGTCATCTATGTTCTATTCTGAATAAAATATGGAATTTTGAAACTTCCACATCATTGCATTCCATTTTTATTTACAATTTGTATTTTGTCCCAACTTTTTTGGAATCGAGGTTGTAACAGGTGCACAGAGCGTTCACACTAACCTGATATAGAATGTCATCCACACACACTGGAATGCTTTGTTGGCATCCAGGCTTCCTGTTTAACTGCAGCTCACTATTTTTCTGGATTCGCCAGGAAGTGGTGAAAAGTTAAACCAGGCTTATTTCCACGTCTGTTATTACATCCAAAAGCTCTACAGGTTTCTGGCATTGTTCTTTTTAGATGTAATTTCTACAAGTTCATTTGTAGATGTTTACTGAATTGGTTACAATCACTTGCGTACACTTGTACTGGTTGTTCTCAAACAGAAAGCCTGCCTGGCAACATGGCCGCATAAACAAATCCGCCGTTACAATGATGTCATGTGAAATGTGTAGCTGTGTCCAAACTTTTGATATCCCTGGATATCATGGCAATGTAATATCATGTAGGGACGATTGAAACTTTGTATCGCACAAGTAAGATATCGGAAGTGATGATCATTGTAATGCATTTACATTTAAATTGGAGCATATTCTCTGCTGGTTAACAGAACTATTCTCATGTGTACAGTCATGCTAAGCGGTTATCTTGTAGGTGAGAGGGCCTAAACACAAACATATTTATTTTGACAGGGAGAGACCCGCTGCCATTCCAATCGAGATTAAAAGCATCGATGACACGTCAAACTTCGACGAGTTTCCAGATTCAGACATCCTCCAACCAACATGTACGTTCAGGGAACATTTCTGTTTCTGAACCTCTATGTTTGCTTCCCACTGTCGATTTTAACTCATTTTCCTTTCTCTTCTTTCTTAGCATCTGTTGTGTCGAACCACAGTGAAGCTGATTTAAAGAGCAAAGACTGGGTCTTCATTAACTACACGTACAAGCGCTTCGAGGGCCTGACTGCCCGGGGGGCCATTCCCTCCTATATGAAATCAGGGAAGAGATAAACACAGAACCTGCACAGAGCATGTGTTTGTCCTTTACGGAGCCCTTTCCCATTGCTTCTCATCACTGCGGATCGGTCGGCATCTCCAAACTTGTCTGTTTCTTGTGGGCCACGCTGTGATGCATTCATGGTAGTGGACTCGTTCTCTTCCAGCACTTCCTACCATTTTATTACCCAAGCGTCTTTAGTAGGAGCTGCTAAAGCTATTTCTAGTCGCCTCCCCCCCCAGACTAGGAATGCAAATTCTTGTCCCCTGAATAGAGAGAATTTTTTTTTCTGACTTGATTAACAATTTATGTAGAAGACTAGAATGTGGCCAGTCCACTTTCAACCAGGGATTTGAGTTTAGTTAGCGTAATCAAATCCCATCGAAGAATTCTGCTCCGTTTCAACCTAAACGTCATCTGCTGTAGAAATGAATTTACACATTTTCAGTAAACAAAAGTAGGACACCTTTTTTTTTTCTTTTTTTTTTATAAAAAAGTCCAAGAATTTGGATACATTTGGTTTTTATCCTTGTTTGTGTGTGTTTATTATATATATAAAATATAATGTTTGAGAGTGCTTGCCATTACATGCTTCACCTTACTGGCAATGGCAAAATGCAAGGGGCTTCTCTTTTTGGTTATGCAAACAGTTTTCAGTGCTTGAAAGCCAATTATAATGTTTGAACCTGCCTCCAGGGACAGACATTGCCTTAAATTTGGATACTAGACGAATGTTCCACTTGTTATACCAGCAAAATGTCCCTCTTCTAGACCTGCACACTGAAGCAAACATTTTTTCCTCGGTTTACTTTCTTTTCCGTATACCAGCCAGCAATGATGACCAAGTGACGTATTGTAGACCAGCATATTTATCGTAATTATTTCAACTGCAGATGTAACTTTACCTTGTGATTTTTACATTTGCTAGATGTTCGTATCCGTACTAAATTCGAATCTTTTTTTTTTTTTCCTTAAAAGGGCTCATTGTTCATGTTTACCTTGTTCAGTTTGGGAACAAAGCATGAGTCGGATGAGCGTGTACTGAATTCGCTTATTTGATTATATACTCTGCAGTCTTCCACGTTGATACCGGGCTGAAAAAGCATGTTAATAGCAAAGCAATATTTTACCAAAGACTTGTTACTTTTAGCAGCTCATGCACCCTTGTTATGCCTTCGAGGAGCTTGATTTGTACTCGAAATTTGAGGTTTCTGCCTTGTAGAGTAGTGGCGAAAAATAAAATAAACACACAAAATTATTTATCATGGGACAGTAGCTGTCTATTGTCGTCATTCCAGCACTATTTGTGTAGAAAACTCACTCATCGTGATTTAAGGAACGTTTGCGGGAGTCTGCAGACGTTGTATGACTCGGACGGATAGGTCTCACTCAGTTACATTTCGATAGGTTCTTTCATCAGCATCATGTTAAAACGAAATCCTGTTCTCAATAAGCTGAGTTGTTTTGTGTCATTATTAGACTGTCCTGGTGTTGTAGCTAAGATCAATCCAATCTAGATTTAGCTTTGACTCAGCTGGATTCGAAAACCAGATCCAATTAGAGCTAATTGTACTTTCGGTCCAAACTTCTGCTGAATTGTAACTATTGATTTGTTCCGTCTGACTGAAGCAGGAGAATGTAAGGAGGTTTCTTATTTTGCAATACAAAATGCTGTTGTTTAAGCAAATTACTATCCGCATGGCCTCACAAATCCAAAAATGCTGTTGATTTTATGATGAAAAGAAAAAGCACCATTGTGGGACTTTTTCCAAAATGCTGTAGTTTTTATATTTCAGGAGCTATACAAGGGAGCATTTGCGTTTTGTAAATTAGAGCATTATTTCATTGATCGTGTAGTCGGGCCATTCTGCTCGCATGATTTTGCATGAGCGCTGCTCAAACGTTGGATGATATCTGAATGGCACAGAGTTCGCGTTTAATTACTTTTAAACTCTATTCTTCTTCTTCTTCTGTTGCCGTGTCCCTCTGTTCCAGCACTGTGCAGTTTGTTACTTGGGAACAAAACGTTCCTTCTTGTTCAGAGTTTATTTGTGAGAACATGCTTGTTCAAGCTATACACACAACACCCATTTGACTGCTGGAACAATAAAAAAGACGTGCTGAAGTGACTCATTCTCAAAATGGAAACTGGTGGGTTTTGTAGTAGGCCTCATTTATCAGGCTGGATACGAACGTTTGTTTATTCGTGAATCTTTTACCCAATATAGTTTGTTCAGGAAAACGTTTATATCCTGGACATGGGGAAGCCATGGCCTCATGGTTCGAAAAGCAGCTTTGGGACCCAAAGGTTGCCAGTTTAATTCCCTGGACCAGCAGGAATGGCTGAAGTGCCCTTGAGCAAGGCACCTAACCCTTAACCGCTCCCCAGGCTGCTCTGGGTATGTTGTACGCCACTCCTGGATAACAGCGTCCGCTAAATGCCATTTAATGTAATGTACAAACGCCTGGATTTGTGTAAATTTGCGTATAAGGAGAATCACGAACGTGAACCTTAGCTGATAGACTTCAGATCGTGTAATCAACAATAACGTGAAATCATTTATGTATTTTAGTTACATAAACACATTTTAGGAAGTCTAGCGAGACCTTTTATATTAAAGAAAGCAAAACCAAGCCCATAAATTAATACAAATAAAACCAGCCGTATAATTATGACCAAAGTAACGGCACCCTATAAAGGAGGAAGCGTTAGTCTGTGCCTATGGTAGCTGATGTGGTACAGTGGCTGAGCTGCATTATTGGAAGATCAGCATATACCGCGCATAGGAGGCGCTCTTTCGTCGGTTATTCGTCATTTTCAGCTCTTCGAGTTTTGTGATGGTCACTAAATGTGAACCAGCCATGCTACGAGAGCGCTTGGCATTCACTCGCATACACACGTGATTATAAAGAAAATCAGTGTTACCCAAATTTTTGGTTCGTTTGGGTTTTGAAAACATTTCCATACAATTTTTGTGAAAGACTGATAAATGAGGCCGAAGGTTTAGATCTCAGATTGCACTGTTTAAGAGATGGAAGTTTCGACATTATGACATTTTGGGAACGTTCTGTTGCACAGAGGTTTAGTCACAGCTGAAGCGATGTACATTTGATTTACTTTCACGGTATGTATAGTCCACACAGAAGGCTGTTCTAAAAAAACACTGGTCGATTATATTTACCTTTTCACACAATCATTACAGTAGTCTAGTCTTTCTGGCTAATTTTGGAAGATTTATATACTTACTAGAACCTTCTGGAATAAAGTGTGTGTGTGTGTGTGTGTGTGTGTGTGTGTGTGTGTGTGTGTGTTTAAGGGGTTTGTATTGTAAGGGATTTATGGCTTATTTATTCAACCAGGAATGTGTTTGAGAGCGTCCCTGGACTTGAGAAGAGTAGCAAAGAAGAATGAGCTTGCTGTTCTTTTAAAGTATAAAATCTAATATAAAAACCGCTCCTGGGTTCTATAATGTTGCATTCTACTGTGAGACGATGAAGTCGGGCCTCTCTCTGCCTTAATATTAAGTTTGTAGATTGTAGCTTCACTTCATAGAGCACCTTTACTGGTTTGTTATTGAGGGAGTTTGTGGGGAGCACACAATTTTAATGTTATAATTCAATAAAGCACCAGTTTATTTACCCTGTGGTGTGTGTATGTGTGTTTTGTTTTGTTTTTCCACATTTGTTTGATATTTGCATACTCGAGCAGTTAATATTGCATGCTGCTTTTAAAGCGCTACTCTGCTGCCTTGTTAACGTTTATTTATTTACAAGACAGTGTTGTATGGCATCTCAGATTCCTGAGTCCTGTTTATTGGGATTAGAAATAATGCAGATAAGCGACACCGTGTTCAGGAATTGAATCGAATTTAATTCCACACGTTGAGTATTGATAATGTTAATATAACAATTGAAGGGAACATTACTCTACTCGACAAAACAACTAGTGACTCATCAGGGGTTTCCTTAACACTCATGGGAAATTGGGTCCTTCTTTGTTGACCTTTTCCAGTAAGAAAAAGCAAACAGACCAAGCAAGACAATCCCAGCCACAGTGATGGATATGGACAAACTGACCAGCACGACATTTCGCACGGTGCTGCTTGGATACAGTTTCGCAGTGAGGAGAGTTTCATTAATCTCTCCGGGTTTCTCCCACTCACTCAAGCCCTTAGCGAAGTTCAGGCTCAGAACCTGCGCAGATAAAACCTTCAGTCCTTTATACATCCTCTTCACCCTGCGGTAAGATGTGTCCAGCACATCACAACGATACGTTCCAGCGTCCTCCTCTTTCACCGGATTCAGGATGACCCTGTCCAGCCCTGGGACATCACGCCGTACGAAGAAGCGGTCATTAGTGGTGATGATCCCTCGTGCAAAGCGCCACGACACCACAAAGGCGAAGGGACCCATGGCTTCCATGACTTCCTCAAGACAGTCCATCTCCAGATATTGTCCTATGGTGGCTGTTTGAGTCTGTAGCCCACACTGCCAGTTGTCCAAACACCGGACCTGACGAACCCTGCATGCCGGGGAGTTAGCTTCATCATCAACCCCCAAAGGGCAGAGCCTCTGGGTACGGATGCCCAGTCCGCAGGTGGTGCTACAGCTTGAACTGTAGGCGATTACCCATGTGTCATTGGAAGCCAGATCTTCTAGATCAACACCTCTAGAAGCCTCATGCTGGCTGCAGGAATGCAGCAGAATCAAAAAGAGGGTAAAGCGGCGCATTAATGGGAGCTCCAATGGTTTAGATGTTACCTGTGTAGACAAGATTAGAGAAAAATAATCACTTCTTTGAAATGATAATAAACATACAATGCACTTTTACCTTGATCTGCTGTTTTGGTTTTTATTATGTAAGCTGTAGCGTACGTAAATGAATGGGCCTTAAGACCACACCAATATTTGGCAGAAAAGATCGGAGGGAAATATTTAATCTGAAGACGTTTCAGACAAATTCATTCCGATCACAGAAGATGAGAGGAAGTTGCATGCGATAGAAAAATGGTCCATGACGGGGTTGTTGATTTATTTTCTGATAATTTCACATCCCAAACTATTTAGTTCTTCTTATACCACAGTGATTTGCCAACAATCATCATCTTTCAGCTGTTCCCGTGATGGGTCACCACAGCAGATCATAACAATTTGCATATTTGATTTGGCATAGGGGGCGGCATGGTGGTGTAGTGGTTAGCGCTGTCGCCTCACAGCAAGAAGGTCCTGGGTTCGAGCCCCGGGGCCGGCGAGGGCCTTTCTGTGCGGAGTTTGCATGTTCTCCCCGTGTCCGCGTGGGTTTCCTCCGGGTGCTCCGGTTTCCCCCACAGTCCAAAGACATGCAGGTTAGGTTAACTGGCGACTCTAAATTGAGCGTAGGTGTGAATGTGAGTGTGAATGGTTGTCTGTGTCTATGTGTCAGCCCTGTGATGACCTGGCGACTTGTCCAGGGTGTACCCCGCCTTTCGCCCGTAGTCAGCTGGGATAGGCTCCAGCTTGCCTGCGACCCTGTAGAAGGATAAAGCGGCTAGAGATAATGAGATGAGATGAGATTTGGCATAGGTTTTACACCGGATGCCCTTCCTGATGCAACCCTCTCTAAATATGCACTGGCTTGTGCAACCCCAGTGGCTGGGTATTTTACCTAATCTGCATGTCCTTGGACTCTGGAGGAAACCCACAAAGATGCAGAGAGAACATGCAAACTGCCATGATGTTCGGACCCAGAACCTTCTTGCTGTGAGGCGGCAGTGCCAACCACTGCACCACGGTACCACCCAGTGATTTGCCAACGATAGCAAGTTTTAATTTATTAATGAACAACATATCATACTTTTTAACCATTTATAGTTCATTTTAATGTTGTGGAACATCAACAGGCAGTGAGTTGTCTCGCTTGAATTTAATAAGATCAAACATGCAGCTTGTGATTAAAACTCCTCCTGAAGACTCGGCAATATCAGAAAACCTGCTGTCTGTTACAAAACGCTGAAACCTGGGACGACTCCTGTAAACGTCATCTAAACATCTTACTGAAAGCTCCACCGTGTCAACGTTTTTTTTTTTTTTTGTAAAATAATAATGCAGCTTTTCCACCATACAATTCTCTCTGAATGAGCTGTTACTATAGAAATGATAATGTATTAGAACGAGCACATAATATATTTTGAGAGTTTAACGTATATTTAAGTTATTCCACGAAATCAAGTCGTACATGAGCTGATAGCCAACGAGGCGCATAGCACCGAGTTGACTATAAGCCATGTACGATGAGATTGAGTGGAATAACTGTTTTATTCTATCTACAGTCACTAGATTTTGAGAAACGGAGCATTTTTATTTTTTGCAAATTCGATAAATAACTTTATACAAAACGTCCGACAAAATAATTTCACCAAACTGGTGCAATGATAGCATTTTTCACAAATTGCTACTATAATTCTTGAAAAATAAAAAGACACGTTCTTACCATGAAATACTTTCGTTCCATATTTTGTTGCTTTTTTTGGGGGGGGGCGTTTTCAAGTAGTTTTTATTTCGTCCTTGGTTGGTTCAGCAACACGTTCCGCCATTTTGTTTTTCTCGACTCATGGTATATGAACTGATAGCCTAGTAGCAGAGTAGCCAGTCAGAACGTGTGATTGCTCATATCCAGTGGATGTGGATCGAATAATAACATTTATGCAAACTAGTCTTACTAGTTTCCAGACTTCAAGGTTCCCAGCTCCACCATTGAGAACACTGTTGGCCATGTATTGGAAAATCTGGGTTGGTTGTCTATTTTCTCAGGAATTCTTGTCCCCAAAGTCTCCATTACTAAGGTAAACTGTAAAAATAAATTAATAATAATAATAAAAGCTCCACCATCTATGACTCACTCAACCACTGGAAACTCCACCGAAGGAAAAAAAAAAAAAGGTTTGGAGCAGAACTGTCTTGATTGACTTATCAAAGTGAAAGCTGAATTTTGTACTCGGAGAAAAAAAATTAGTGGATAATGAAAGGCCTTGATTCAAATCTGAAGAGCAGATGGATCATATATCCAGAGCACATGAGCAAGTCCTCATTAAAATGGCTCAAGAAGTCGTCACTGAAGATTTTAAAATGTCAAGTCTAAACCGCACTAAGACACTGTGGCAGAATCCAAAATGAGAAGATTACAAGTGAAAACCCACAAAGGTCAGAGTGTTAAACCAGGTCTGCATGGTGTACACTGAAAATTCCACCATCATGGTGTGAGTCATGTGATCTGACAACCAGTTGAATAACAAATTACGCCAGTAGAGTGAAGTTTTGTGTTGAGCCTTTCAAGTAATCAAGCCTGCCGAAAGATAATTTTGCATCCTTTCATTCATGCTCAATTTT
The DNA here is from genome assembly GCF_027579695.1 of Neoarius graeffei. Classification (NCBI taxonomy): domain Eukaryota; kingdom Metazoa; phylum Chordata; class Actinopteri; order Siluriformes; family Ariidae; genus Neoarius; species Neoarius graeffei. The sequence continues at coordinate 62,808,383 of NC_083578.1, read as the reverse complement.
CATGTACCTGATATCTACAGTGGTGCTTGAAAGTTTATGAACCCTTTAGAATTTTCTATATTTCTGCATAAATATAACCTAAAACATCAGATTTCCACACAAGTCCTAAAAGTAGATAAAGAGAACCCAGTTAAACAAATGAGACAAAAATATTATACTTGGTCATTTATTTATTGAGGAAAATGATCCGATATTACATATCTGTGAGTGGCAAAAGTATGTGAACCTCCAGGATTAGCAGTTAATTTGAAGGTGAAATTAGAGTCAGGTGTTTTCAATCAATGGGATGACAATCAGGAGTGAGTGGGCACCCTGCTTTATTTAAAGAACAGGGATCAAAGTCTGATCTTCACAACACATGTTTGTGGAAGTGTATCATGGTACGAACAAAAGAGATTTCTGAGGACCTCAGAAAAAGTGTTGTTGATGCTCATCAGGCTGGAAAAGGTTACAAAACCATCTCTAAAGAGTTTGGACTCCACCGATACACAGTCAGACAGATTGTGTACAAATGGAGGAAATTCAAGACCATTGTTACCCTCCCCAGGAGTGGTCGACCAACAAAGATCACTCCAAGAGCAAGGCGTGTAATAGTCGGCGAGGTCTAAAAGGACCCCAGGGTAACTTCTAAGCAACTGAAGGCCTCTCTCACATTGGCTAATATTCATGAGTCCACCATCAGGAGAACACTGAACAACAATGGTGTGCATGGCAGGGCTGCAAGGAGAAAGCCACTGCTCTTCAAAAAGAACATTAATGCTCGTCTGCAGTTTGCTAAAGATCATGTGGAAAAGCCAGAAGGCTATTGGAAAAATGTTTTGTGGACGGATGAGACCAAAATAGAACTTTGTGGTTTAAATGAGAAGTGTTATGTTTGGAGAAAGGAAAACACTGCATTCCAGCATAAGAACCTTATCCCATCTGTGAAACATGGTGGTGGTAGTATCATGGTTTGGGCCCGTTTTGCTGCATCTGGACCAGGATGGCTTGCCATCATTGATGGAACAATTAATTCTGAATTTTACCAGCGAATTCTAAAGGAAAATGTCAGGACATCTGTCCATCAACTGAATCTCAAGAGAAGGTGGGTCATGCAGCAAGACAACGACCCTAAGCACACAAGTCGTTCTACCAAAGAAAGAATAAAGTTAATGTTTTGGAATGGCCAAGTCAAAGTCCTGACCTTAATCCAATCGAAATGTTGTGGAAGGACCTGAAGCGAGCAGTTCATGTGAGGAAACCCACCAACATCCCAGAGTTGAAGCTGTTCTGTATGGAGGAATGGGCTAAAATTCCTCCAGGACTGATCAACAGTTCGCGGAAACGTTTAGTTGCAGTTATTGCTGCACAAGGGGGTCACACCAGATACTGAAAGGAAAAGTTCACATACTTTTGCCACTCACAGATATGTAATATTGGATAATTTTCCTCAATAAATACAACCCCGATTCCAAAAAAGTTGGGACAAAGTACAAATTGTAAATAAAAACAGAATGCAATGATGTGGAAGTTTCAAAATTCCGTATTTTATTCAGAATAGAACATAGATTACATATCAAATGTTTAAACTGAGAAAATGTATCATTTAAAGAGAAAAATTAGGTGATTTTAAATTTCATGACAACACATTTCAAAAAAGTTGGGACAAGGCCATGTTTACCACTGTGAGACATCCCCTTTTCTCTTTACAACGGTCTGTAAACGTCTGGGGACTGAGGAGACAAGTTGCTCAAGTTTAAGGATAGGAATGTTAACCCATTCTTGTCTAATGTAGGATTCTAGTTGCTCAACTGTCTTAGGTCTTTTTTGTCGTATCTTCCGTTTTATGATGCGCCAAATGTTTTCTATGGGTGAAAGATCTGGACTGCAGGCTGGCCAGTTCAGTACCCGGACCCTTCTTCTACGCAGCCATGATGCTGTAATTGATGCAGTATGTGGTTTGGCATTGTCATGTTGGAAAATGCAAGGTCTTCCCTGAAAGAGACGTCGTCTGGATGGGAGCATATGTTGCTCTAGAACCTGGATATACCTTTCAGCATTGATGGCATCTTTCCAAATGTGTAAGCTGCCCATGCCACATGCACTAATGCAACTCCATACCATCAGAGATGCAGGCTTCTGAACTGAGCGCTGATAACGACTTGGGTCGTCCTTTTCCTCTTTAGTCCGAATGACACGGCGTCCCTGATTTCCATAAAGAACTTCAAATTTTGATTCGTCTGACCACAGAACAGTTTTCCACTTTGCCACAGTCCATTTTAAATGAGGCTTGGCCCAGAGAAGACGTCTGCGCTTCTGGATCATGTTTAGATACGGCTTCTTCTTTGAACTATAGAGTTTTAGCTGGCAACGGTGAATTGTGTTCACAGATAATGTTCTCTGGAAATATTCCTGAGCCCATTTTGTGATTTCCAATACAGAAGCATGCCTGTATGTGATGCAGTGCCGTCTAAGGGCCCGAAGATCACGGGCACCCAGTATGGTTTTCCGGCCTTGACCCTTACGCACAGAGATTCTTCCAGATTCTCTGAATCTTTTGATGATATTATGCACTGTAGATGATGATGATGATGTGTTCAAACTCTGCAATTTACACTGTTGAACTCCTTTCTGATATTGCTCCACTATTTGTCGGTGCAGAATTAGGGGGATTGGTGATCCTCTTCCCATCTTTACTTCTGAGAGCCGCTGCCACTCCAAGATGCTCTTTTTATACCCAGTCATGTTAATGACCTATTGCCAATTGACCTAATGAGTTGCAATTTGGTCCTCCAGCTCCTCCTTTTTTGTACCTTTAACTTTTCCAGCCTCTTATTGCCCCTGTCCCAACTTTTTTGAGATGTGTTGCTGTCATGAAATTTCAAATGAGCCAATATTTGGCATGAAATTTCAAAATGTCTCACTTTCGACATTTGATATGTTGTCTATGTTCTATTGTGAATACAATATCAGTTTTTGAGATTTGTAAATTGCATTCTGTTTTTATTTACAATTTGTACTTTGTCCCAACTTTTTTGGAATCGGGGTTGTAAATGACCAAGTATAATATTTATCTCATCTGTATAACTGGGTTCTCTTTATCTACTTTTAGGACTTGTGTGAAAATCTGATGATCATATTTATGCAGAAATATAGAAAACTCTAAAGGGTTCACAAACTTTCAAGCACCACTATAAACATTCAGTGTCAAATAATAATTAAAAAAAATTATATTTCCTTTGTGTTTTGGACAATAACCAAAACATAATAGCTGTACTTTAAATGTGAATTAATTATTTCTAGCAGGACATTTCAACAGACCAGAGCATATTCAAATCTGGATATTTAAACAAATCTGGCCTGAGTTTCCCAAAAGCATTGTAGCACAGAGATCACTGTTAAATGGTAGAGTGAGCAGCGCAATGAATGCTCTCTCTCTCTCCTAGTTAAGATACTCTTAGCGTTAAGAAGCAGCTTTTAGGAACCTACCCCGATTGGGAAATTTTGCTCCATTAATTTACTTAATATGCATCCATCCATTTATTTTCTGGGGTAGAGTAGTGGTTAGCACTGTCGACTCAGAGCAAGAAGGTTCTGGGCTCCAGCCCAATGACCGACGGGGGCCTTTCTGTTGGAGTTTGCATGTTCTTCCTGTGTCTCTGTGGGTTTCCCCCACAGTCCAAAGACATGCGGTTAGGTTAACTGGCTATTCGAAATTGCCCATAGTTGTGAACGATTGACAGGAGAAAACCTCTATAATAATCCAGTAGAAGGCAACGGGAAACCATTATTATCATTCTTCCCTAGTAACTGGACCTGCCATCAGGCAGAACACTAAAGAAGATGATCCATTTTCTTTGCTGCTTATCTGTCAAGGTCATGGGGGAGCTGGAATCAATCCCAGCTGACTTTGGGTGAGAGGTGGGGTACACCCTGGACAGGTCGCCAATCTATCACAGGCCTGACGCACATGAACAACCATTCACACTCTCATTCACATGTATGGACAATTTAAAGTAGCCAGTTGACCTAATCTGCATGTGTTTGGACTGTGAAGCACCTGGAAAAAACCCATGCAGGCCAAGGAGAACATGGAAACTTGACACTGAAAGACCCCCAGTCAGCTGTAACTCCCCCCTCTCTCAAGTACTCTGCAAAAGTCTTTAGCACACTTTTTTTTCATACAAACTTTATCAATTTCTACTTTGACTTCTACATTATCGAGTCAGTACAAAAACATTTTAGAGTTCCAAATGTTCGTTTTCCAGCACAAAATTAAATGTTACAGGAAAAAAAAAGTTTGTATCTGAGCAGCATATTACATAAGAGAGCACTTTTCAGATTAAAAAAAGAAAACGTAATGAAGGCTGCTGGGTTTTGGAGCAAAATTCAGAAGTGTGACAGTCAAAGTGTCCAGAAGAACTGTGGCTGGTTCTGTAAGATGCTCAGTAAAACCTACAGCTCATTTCCTTATCAAACTGCACTCACTGTACCTCAGACTACTAATTTTTTTTAAAGCAAAGGGTCGTCTCACACCAAATATTGATTTTGTTTCATTTATTATGGCTTATTGCTGTTTATAGTGGGGTTTTTTTTTAATGTTGAAACGTTTCGTTTCATTATTTTTAAGCCAATTTTGGTCTACAGCATTTCTTTACATGTGCCCAAGACTTTTGCACAGTACACTATCTACCTATCTATGGTTAGTCAAAATTATGCTAACACTGATGGATTATTTTTATTCTTCTTCTTATTCTTTAAATGGCACTGCTGCTTGCTGGTTTTTGTGTTGAACACGATGGCCAACAGGTTGAGACCGTCTTGTAAATCATCTTGCACATATGATTTTTGTTTTGTGAATAAGTGGCTTCCACCATTTAAGTGGTAACATCATTTTGACCAACCCTATATATGTGTGTGTGTGTGTGTGTGTATATATATATATATATATATATATATATATATATATATATATATATATAATATGTGCGTATGTGTGTGTATGTATGTATGTGTGTGTGTGTGTGTGTGTATATATATATATATATATATATATATATATACACACACACACTACCGTTCAAAAGTTTGGGGTCACCCAGACAATTTAGTGTTTTCCATGAAAAGTCACACTTTTATTTACCACCATAAGTTGTAAAATGAATAGAAAATATAGTCAAGACATTTTTCTGGCCATTTTGAGCATTTAATCGACCCCACAAATGTGATGCTCCAGAAACTCAATCTGCTCAAAGGAAGGTCAGTTTTATAGCTTCTCTAAAGAGCTCAACTGTTTTCAGCTGTGCTAACATGATTGTACAAGGGTTTTCTAATCATCCATTAGCCTTCTGAGGCAATGAGCAAACACATTGTACCATTAGAACACTGGAGTGAGAGTTGCTGGAAATGGGCCTCTATACACCTATGGAGATATTGCACCAAAAACCAGACATTTGCAGCTAGAATAGTCATTTACCACATTAGCAATGTATAGAGTGTATTTCTGATTAGTTTAAAGTGATCTTCATTGAAAAGAACAGTGCTTTTCTTTCAAAAATAAGGACATTTCAAAGTGACCCCAAACTTTTGAACGGTAGTGTGTGGGGTGTGTGTGTATGTGTATATATATATATATATATATATATATATATATATATATATATATATATATTTGTGTGTGTGTGTGTCAAATTTTTAACTTTTTCACTACAATAATTTAGTAATTGTAATCATGTATAAAATGAATACAGCACCTACCTTTTGACTGTTCAGATATTTGGTTTGAATTCTAAGGTAGATTCAAAAAATCACAAACACTTTTTATTCTGTAACTGACATCAGACGTCAGTACTGAGCTTAGTCACTAGATGGAGACCTCTATACATGTGTGATGTGTTACTCAGCAGGGTTTCCAACACCAGGCTTTCTGGCTCTACACCAAACCTCTGCCCTTTGTTCCATTATTTAAACAAACAAATTTATCGTAGTGCAGTAAATCAGTTTGCAGTAAAGATCCATTCACTCTTTAATTCCAGACAGGTGACTCTGTTCTTAGAACATACGACACACCTTTGATTGTCTAAGTAAGATAAGCGTGAACATCAGCACTGACTCTGAATGGACCAGCCTTCTGCTGCAGTTTTCAGTGTCTTGGTTTTGTGGTAACATAATGTGCCCTTTGTACTAACTGATTTCTTGATTCTGCTCTTTGTGGTGTGGGTAAACAGGATGCTCACGGGCTCCGATTGCAGCTTATCTTCAGGTATTTGCACTCAGGAAGTCTTGGTGTTCATCTGACTCGCAGGATCTCCTTAACTATAACTGAAACCTGCTTCTGAAAACACCAACCAAACCTTGGTTGGTGTTTATGAACATTGAAAATACTGTGGCGGTGACGAGGAAGTTCTGTTAGCCTATTCTGTTTTTACTGTTCTGTCCCAGCATGCTTTGCATGACGCACTTAAGCAGATTTTGTCTCCAAATTTGTTCTGTTTAGAGGTAATTGTTTATGCATTAAGTGGCACTGTGGCACAGCGGGTAGTGTTCCTGCCTTACAGCTCAATACTCCCTGAGCTTTTGGGTTGCTGTCTGTGTGGAGTTACTTGTCTTTGTGGGTTTCCTCTGGGTTCTCTGGTTTCTTCCCACATCCCAGTATGTAGATTGGCTGTGCTAAATTTCCCCTAGGTGTGAATGAGTGCGTTTCATCCAGAGTGAATTCCCACCTCACACCCAGTGTTACGGCTTCACCACAACCCTGATGAATGAATGACTGTTCATGCATTATCGTGCAGTGCATGGTTTGAGATTAATGTGCTGTATTTGCCAAATATTGTGATTTACCCTTTTATGCTGGGATTAGATTACATGAATTCAGCTTGATTTTGACACGATTTTGTCAGTCAACAAATTTCCAGCATTGAGCCTGAATATGAACGTCGGGAATAACGAATGAGCCTTGTAGCGTGACATAATCAAAGAACACCAATGTGGGGTCTGAGATGCCACATGACCCCCAGATATATTTTTTATACTGTATTTTCTCATCTAGTTTGACAAAAGGATGTAAACGATGATTGGGTGAGGTCAAATTTGTAGTGTTGCCAGTCTTGGCAACATAGGGGAAACCATGGGGAGGGGGCACCATGGCCTAATGGTTAGAGAAGCAGCTTTGCGACCAAAAGGTTGCTGGTTTGATTCCCTGGACCAGCAGGAACGGCTGAAGTGCCCTTAAGCAAGGCACCTAACCCCCAGCTGCTCCGGATAATGGTGTCTGCTAAATGCCATGTCTTCCAGAATTTATGGCACTATGATTGGTGTCCATCATGAAAGACAAACACCATTTTGCCTACTTTCCAAATCTTGGCGACCTGGTTAAGCTGTGTACACCGTATGTACGGTACACGTGTGTAATGGTTCGAGAAGCAGCTTTGGGACCAAAAGGTTGCTGGTTTGATTCCCTGGACCAGCAGGAACGGCTGAAGTGCCCTTGAGCAAGGCACCTAACCCCCAACTGCTCCGGATAACTGCGTCTGCTAAATGCCATGTCTTCCAGAAAGACAAAAACACCATTTTGCCTACTTTCCAAATCTTGGCGACTTGGTTAAGCTGTGTACACGTGTGTAATGGTTGGAGAAGCAGCCTTGCGACCAAAAGGTTGCTGGTTTGATTCCCTGGACCAGCAGGAACGGCTGAAGTGCCCCTGAGCAAGGCACCTAACCCCCAACTGCTCCGGATAACGGCGTCTGCTAAATGCCATGACTTCCAACCAAGACATGGCAAGAATTTATGGCACTATGATTGATGTCCATCAATGAACGACAAAAACACCATTTTGCCTACTTTCCAAATCTTGTCGGCCTGGTTAAGCTGTGTACACGTGTGTTGACATGAAAGGAAAGTTACTGCCAAAATAAACCACAAGCTTCTCTATCTCTGCCTCAGGTTTTATGTAGAAGAAGTGTTCAGTGGAAGCACACACCATAGCCTTATTTCCTCATTTCTATCCCCCTCAGGACGCAATAAGCTTTAGCATTTGGAAGTTTTGATCAGGTTTTCAGCTGTGGATGTTCTTTTCTTTATTTTTTCAATCCAGGTTTTGAGGAAAGAAACGGTTCCTCGAAGGTTCCACACATGGTTAGTGGCTTTAGCTTTTGACTTGGGAACTTCTGAAAGGAAACATTCAGTTGATAGGATTCCCCTGAAGGGAAAGACCAGGGGGAGCAGATATGGCACTTTCTTCTCTAGTGTAGTCATAAGGGGAGGAAGAAAGCAGAGCCAGCCTGAGAGTCTGAGCGGTGGTGGTGCTGTAGGTTGATAGAGAGAGTCGTGGTGAGAGTGAACATGAGACGGGGCTGAAGGAGCAGACGGTTTGGTCTCTTCAGAGACTGATTTACTCCTCAGTGTGGGGCTCTGCAGCTCCAGTTCCTCACTTGTTTCTCTTGAAGAAGACGCGCTTCACCTTCAGGAAACTCCTCACCGGCGTGGCTTGTTTTTTTTTTTAAAGCATTATTATTTTATAACAACAACAACAAAAGAGTGGAAATATGCTGTAGAGAAACCCGTTTGAACTTTAGGAGAAGTTTATTTTGGTGAATACCCAGGTTTAAAACGGTAAAGCTTGCCGGTGGAATGGACTAGAAAAACAAACAAAAACACACAAACAGCCTCGATATATTGACACACCGCTCGGTCTGGCAGCAGCAGGGAGTCCGCCAGGGTGGCACCGGGCTTTTGGTGAGGGTTTTCTCGGGGGAACATGGAGGAGCACAGCGCTCGGGAAAACAGCGAGCAGCCGGGTAAAGACACCGAGCGCCAGCTTCGCCTGCGGCTGTGTGTCCTCAACGAGCTGCTCAACACCGAGCGAGACTATGTGCGCATTCTGTCCTTTCTGCAGTCGGTGAGTTTCCTCCTGCTGGGGTTCTTATTCACCTCCATACCCGCTGTTCTTATTCACCTCCATACCTGCTGTTCTTATTCACCTCCATACCTGCTGTTCTTATTCACCTCCATACCTGCTGTTCTTATTCACCTCCATACCTGCTGTCCTTATTCACCTCCATACCCGCTGTTCTTATTTACCTCCATACCTGCTGTTCTTATTTACCTCCATACCTGCTGTTCTTATTCACCTCCATACCTGCTGTTCTTATTCACCTCCATACCTGCTGTTCTTATTCACCTCCATACCTGCTGTTCTTATTTACCTCTATACCTGCTGTTCTTATTCACCTCCATACCCGCTGTTCTTATTCACTTCCATTCCTGCTGTTCTTATTCACCTCCATACCTGCTGTTCTTATTCACCTCCATTCCCGCTGTTCTTATTCACCTCCATACCCGCTGTTCTTATTCACCTCCATACCCGCTGTTCTTATTCACCTCCATACCTGCTGGGGTTCTTATTCACCTCCATACCTGCTGTTCTTATTTACCTCCATTCCCGCTGGTCTTATTCACCTCCATACCTGCTGTTCTTATTCACCTCCATACCTGCTGTTCTTATTCACCTCCATACCTGCTGTTCTTATTCACCTCCATTCCTGCTGTTCTTATTCACCTCCATACCCGCTGTTCTTATTCACTTCCATTCCTGCTGTTCTTATTCACCTCCATACCTGCTGTTCTTATTCACCTCCATACCCGCTGTTCTTATTCACCTCCATACCCGCTGTTCTTATTCACCTCCATACCTGCTGGGGTTCTTATTCACCTCCATACCTGCTGGGGTTCTTATTCACCTCCATACCTGCTGGGGTTCTTATTCACCTCCATACCTGCTGGGGTTCTTATTCACCTCCATACCTGCTGGGGTTCTTATTCACCTCCATACCTGCTGGGGTTCTTATTCACCTCCATTCCCGCTGTTCTTATTCACCTCCATACCCGCTGTTCTTATTCACCTCCATACCCGCTGTTCTTATTCACCTCCATACCCGCTGCTCTTATTCACCTCCATACCCGCTGTTCTTATTCACCTCCATACCTGCTGTTCTTATTCACCTCCATACCTGCTGTTCTTATTCACCTCCATTCCTGCTGTTCTTATTCACCTCCATACCCGCTGTTCTTATTCACCTCCATTCCTGCTGTTCTTATTCACCTCCATACCCGCTGTTCTTATTCACCTCCATACCCGCTGTTCTTATTCACCTCCATACCCGCTGTTCTTATTCACCTCCATACCCGCTGCTCTTATTCACCTCCATACCCGCTGCTCTTATTCACCTCCATACCTGCTGTTCTTATTCACCTCCATACCTGCTGTTCTTATTCACCTCCATACCTGCTGTTCTTATTCACCTCCATACCTGCTGTTCTTATTCACCTCCATACCCGCTGTTCTTATTCACCTCCATACCTGCTGTTCTTATTCACCTCCATACCTGCTGTTCTTATTCACCTCCATTCCTGCTGTTCTTATTCACCTCCATACCCGCTGTTCTTATTCACCTCCATTCCTGCTGTTCTTATTCACCTCCATACCCGCTGTTCTTATTCACCTCCATACCCGCTGCTCTTATTCACCTCCATTCCTGCTGTTCTTATTCACCTCCATACCTGCTGTTCTTATTCACCTCCATACCTGCTGTTCTTATTCACCTCCATACCTGCTGTTCTTATTCACCTCCATTCCTGCTGTTCTTATTCACCTCCATACCCGCTGTTCTTATTCACTTCCATTCCTGCTGTTCTTATTCACCTCCATACCTGCTGTTCTTATTCACCTCCATTCCCGCTGTTCTTATTCACCTCCATACCCGCTGTTCTTATTCACCTCCATACCCGCTGTTCTTATTCACCTCCATACCTGCTGGGGTTCTTATTCACCTCCATACCTGCTGGGGTTCTTATTCACCTCCATACCTGCTGGGGTTCTTATTCACCTCCATACCTGCTGGGGTTCTTATTCACCTCCATACCTGCTGGGGTTCTTATTCACCTCCATACCTGCTGGGGTTCTTATTCACCTCCATACCTGCTGGGGTTCTTATTCACCTCCATTCCCGCTGTTCTTATTCACCTCCATACCCGCTGTTCTTATTCACCTCCATACCCGCTGTTCTTATTCACCTCCATACCCGCTGTTCTTATTCACCTCCATACCCGCTGTTCTTATTCACCTCCATTCCTGCTGTTCTTATTCACCTCCATACCTGCTGGGGTTCTTATTCACCTCCATACCTGCTGGGGTTCTTATTCACCTCCATACCTGCTGGGGTTCTTATTCACCTCCATACCCGCTGTTCTTGTTCACCTCCATACCCGCTGTTCTTGTTCACCTCCATACCCGCTGTTCTTGTTCACCTCCATACCCGCTGTTCTTGTTCACCTCCATACCCGCTGTTCTTGTTCACCTCCATACCCGCTGTTCTTGTTCACCTCCATACCCGCTGTTCTTGTTCACCTCCATACCTGCTGTTCTTGTTCACCTCCATACCTGCTGTTCTTGTTCACCTCCATACCTGCTGTTCTTATTCACCTCCATACCCGCTGTTCTTATTCACCTCCATACCCGCTGTTCTTATTCACCTCCATACCCGCTGTTCTTATTCACCTCCATACCCGCTGTTCTTATTCACCTCCATACCTGCTGTTCTTATTCACCTCCATACCTGCTGTTCTTATTCACCTCCATTCCTGCTGTTCTTATTCACCTCCATTCCTGCTGTTCTTATTCACCTCCATACCCGCTGTTCTTATTCACCTCCATTCCCGCTGGTCTTATTCACCTCCATTCCCGCTGGTCTTATTCACCTCCATTCCCGCTGGTCTTATTCACCTCCATACCCGCTGGTCTTATTCACCTCCATACCCGCTGGTCTTATTCACCTCCATACCCGCTGGTCTTATTCACCTCCATACCCGCTGGTCTTATTCACCTCCATTCCTGCTGTTCTTATTCACCTCCATACCTGCTGTTCTTATTCACCTCCATTCCTGCTGTTCTTATTCACCTCCATTCCTGCTGTTCTTATTCACCTCCATTCCTGCTGTTCTTATTCACCTCCATTCCTGCTGTTCTTATTCACCTCCATACCCGCTGTTCTTATTCACCTCCATACCCGCTGTTCTTATTCACCTCCATACCCGCTGTTCTTATTCACCTCCATACCCGCTGTTCTTATTCACCTCCATACCCGCTGTTCTTATTCACCTCCATTCCCGCTGTTCTTATTCACCTCCATACCTGCTGGGGTTCTTATTCACCTCCATACCTGCTGGGGTTCTTATTCACCTCCATACCTGCTGGGGTTCTTATTCACCTCCATACCCGCTGTTCTTGTTCACCTCCATACCCGCTGTTCTTGTTCACCTCCATACCCGCTGTTCTTGTTCACCTCCATACCCGCTGTTCTTGTTCACCTCCATACCCGCTGTTCTTGTTCACCTCCATACCCGCTGTTCTTGTTCACCTCCATACCCGCTGTTCTTGTTCACCTCCATACCCGCTGTTCTTGTTCACCTCCATACCTGCTGTTCTTGTTCACCTCCATACCTGCTGTTCTTATTCACCTCCATACCCGCTGTTCTTATTCACCTCCATACCCGCTGTTCTTATTCACCTCCATACCCGCTGTTCTTATTCACCTCCATACCCGCTGTTCTTATTCACCTCCATACCTGCTGTTCTTATTCACCTCCATACCTGCTGTTCTTATTCACCTCCATTCCTGCTGTTCTTATTCACCTCCATTCCTGCTGTTCTTATTCACCTCCATACCCGCTGTTCTTATTCACCTCCATTCCCGCTGGTCTTATTCACCTCCATTCCCGCTGGTCTTATTCACCTCCATTCCCGCTGGTCTTATTCACCTCCATACCCGCTGGTCTTATTCACCTCCATACCCGCTGGTCTTATTCACCTCCATACCCGCTGGTCTTATTCACCTCCATACCCGCTGGTCTTATTCACCTCCATTCCTGCTGTTCTTATTCACCTCCATACCTGCTGTTCTTATTCACCTCCATTCCTGCTGTTCTTATTCACCTCCATTCCTGCTGTTCTTATTCACCTCCATTCCTGCTGTTCTTATTCACCTCCATTCCTGCTGTTCTTATTCACCTCCATACCCGCTGTTCTTATTCACCTCCATACCCGCTGTTCTTATTCACCTCCATACCCGCTGTTCTTATTCACCTCCATACCCGCTGTTCTTATTCACCTCCATACCCGCTGTTCTTATTCACCTCCATTCCCGCTGTTCTTATTCACCTCCATACCCGCTGTTCTTATTCACCTCCATACCTGCTGGGGTTCTTATTCACCTCCATACCTGCTGGGGTTCTTATTCACCTCCATACCTGCTGGGGTTCTTATTCACCTCCATACCTGCTGGGGTTCTTATTCACCTCCATACCTGCTGGGGTTCTTATTCACCTCCATACCTGCTGGGGTTCTTATTCACCTCCATACCTGCTGGGGTTCTTATTCACCTCCATACCTGCTGGGGTTCTTATTCACCTCCATACCTGCTGGGGTTCTTATTCACCTCCATACCTGCTGGGGTTCTTATTCACCTCCATACCTGCTGGGGTTCTTATTCACCTCCATACCTGCTGGGGTTCTTATTCACCTCCATACCTGCTGGGGTTCTTATTCACCTCCATACCTGCTGGGGTTCTTATTCACCTCCATACCTGCTGGGGTTCTTATTCACCTCCATACCTGCTGGGGTTCTTATTCACCTCCATACCCGCTGTTCTTGTTCACCTCCATACCCGCTGTTCTTGTTCACCTCCATACCCGCTGTTCTTGTTCACCTCCATACCCGCTGTTCTTGTTCACCTCCATACCCGCTGTTCTTGTTCACCTCCATACCCGCTGTTCTTGTTCACCTCCATACCCGCTGTTCTTGTTCACCTCCATACCTGCTGGGGTTCTTGTTCACCTCCATACCTGCTGGGGTTCTTGTTCACCTCCATACCTGCTGGGGTTCTTGTTCATCTCCATACCTGCTGGGGTTCTTGTTCACCTCCATACCTGCTGGGGTTCTTGTTCACCTCCATACCTGCTGGGGTTCTTGTTCACCTCCATACCTGCTGGGGTTCTTGTTCACCTCCGTACCTGCTGGGGTTCTTGTTCACCTCCGTACCTGCTGGGGTTCTTGTTCACCTCCGTACCTGCTGGGGTTCTTGTTCACCTCCGTTCCTGCTGTTCTTGTTCACCTCCGTTCCTGCTGTTCTTGTTCACCTCCGTTCCAGCTGTTCTTGTTCACCTCCGTTCCAGCTGTTCTTATTCACCTCCGTTCCAGCTGTTCTTATTCACCTCCGTTCCAGCTGTTCTTATTCACCTCCGTTCCAGCTGTTCTTATTCACCTCCGTTCCAGCTGTTCTTATTCACCTCCGTTCCAGCTGTTCTTATTCACCTCCGTTCCAGCTGTTCTTGTTCACCTCCATACCTGCTGGGGTTCTTATTCACCTTCATACCTGCTGTTCTTAATCACTTTCATACCTGCTGTTCTTAATCACCTCCGTTCCTGCTGTTCTTATTCACCTCCGTTCCTGCTGTTCTTATTCACCTCCGTTCCTGCTGTTCTTATTCACCTCCGTGCCTGCTGTTGTTCTTATTCACCTCCGTTCCTGCAACACTGCACTCTGACTCTCAGCAGTTCATATCAAAACATGGCTCATTACTGATTGACAACTACTGTGTTTCTTCTTTAAAACTTCAACAAACAGCCCGCTTCCAGCCAATCACATGATCATTTCATTCATTCATTCATTCATTTCTAGCTTTTCTTCTCTAGGTGACATCTCAGAATTTTTCATTCACAAACCCTTATATGTTGATGCCCTGTGTAATCTGTGTTACCGGATATGCAGCGCTTTAGCTAAATAATTCACTTCTTCTTCTAGTTCCCCATTTACCCCTTGTGTTTAGCAAACATCTAACACACCGTTATATAAACCCTTTTCCAGGCTTGACACTCCTGTTCATGACACTGAATTGCAGATATGGAAATGATCAGAAAGTCATCTGTGGTAGGTTTCCTAAGAGCATCTTAACTTGGAGAGAGAGTGTTCTTTTGGTAAACCCACCCTTGTTTAGTACAGTCAGAGGAACCTGGAGAACCCAGACAAATATGAACAGAACATGCAAAACACTACGACATTTTGCAGCATCTGGAGATATTTTAAAGAAATATCTTTTTTTAAAACCATTTAGATTGTTTTCTTAATTTTATCATTTTTTTGAATTAAATAATTTGGTGTAGTGGTTAGCACTGTTGCCTCACAGCAAGAAGGTCCTGGGTTCAAGCCCAGTGGCCGGCGAGGGCTTTTCTATGTGGAGCCTGCATGTTCTCCCCATGTTCGCGTGGGTTTCTTCCGGATGCTCTGGTTTCCCCCACAGTCCAAAGACATGCAGGTTGGGCTAATTGGTGGCTCTAATGTGAGTGTGAATGGTTGTCTGTGTCTATGGTGGGGTTTACATTAGACCGTATCAGCGGATCATCAGATTAACGTTTTTAAAACGATTAGCGTGCACACAGCAACGCCAATACACGATTCGCGTGCACACAGCAACGCCAATACACGGATACGCTCGGCTCCGCAGGCATCCTGCGCTCCAAATCACTCCGCCCTGAACAGCGAGTGCCCTCTGGAGGGTGCGCACTCCGGCCCTGCGCAGCTCACAGAGCGCGCGAGTGAAGCGCACGAGCAGTGATTCGGGACTGAGCCGCTGTGTGTGTGATCTCAGTGCATGTCGGGCATGCGCGTCACTTACCACTTGCAAGTGGAAGGATGGCAAGCCTAAAGACAATCATAACTACACAATGGGCAGTATTTGCATCAGTATTTGCAGTATTTTCATATTTTTATACTCTTTAATGAAAGGTGATACAAGGCGGAAGTCCGCGCCGTTTTTCAGCAGTCGCGTCACATGACCAACGCCAGCGAATCAGGAAGGTGGATGTCACAGTGACGTTGTCCAATGACGACGCCAGCTAGAGCTCAACACAGCGTATCCGCGTATTCTCAATGTTTACACAGCACCGGACCAGACACGATCTGGATTGAATACGTGGACCCTGGCGGATTCCCGTTTCCCGGCGTTTCCAGGCGGTTTAATGTAAACGGACAGTGCATCCGCGAAGAAAACGAGACAGATACAGTCTAATGTAAACTTGGCCTATGTGTCAGCCCTGTGATGACCTGGCGACTTGTCCAGGGTGTACCCCGCCTCTCGCACATAGTCAGCTGGGATAGGCTCCAGCTTGCCTGCGACCCTGTAGGACAGGATAAGCGGCTAGAGATAATGGATGGTTTTAGGTTTTCTTTTTAAGCAATTTTGGGGTTAGATTTTGTGTAATGTTGTTGTATACATAATTATTGTAATGCGCACATGAACATATTTATATAAAACATGTGCACTGTAAGTAATAATAAACGTAAAACCTACGCCCTTTTTTGACCAACAGGCAACAGATTCTTGAACAGGTTCCGTTCAGGGTTCTTTGAACCTTGGTGCCAGCCCAAATTTTCACCAGCTTTGAGCAGAACTGTTGTAATCAAGAATGCATCATGAACCAGAGGGTGTTGCACAGTTCACAACGAGAGTAAACAGTAGTAGCAAGATGGCAGAGCATATTGATTACCTCCAAGCTTTTGTTCTGTTATTGCAGATATTTGTTTTCAGTCCATTTGTTTACTGAAGGTGTATGCTTGTTTGTTCCGTTGCGTTCTCCATTGCTGCGCTCCAATTCCTCTCCAAACTAATGACACATTGGCATTGATGTCATCATGGTTTGCGCTTGAAAATTCGGCTATATTTTGGTTCCAGCTGGGAACCAACTTTTCAGGGTCTGAGCCAATTTATTTTTGGTCAAAATGCTCTGAACGGTTCAAAATTTGCGTGAACAAGAACCTGTTCCCTGTTGGTCGAAAAGGCATAACACCCAAGCTCTGGATTGGAGCTGAGAGGTGGTA